>NC_058405.1:39942587-40013810 GCF_002201575.2 Neomonachus schauinslandi | reverse complement strand
TATAAAGATTGCCATAAACAAAATGAAAAAGAATAGCAGGAGCCAGCTGTGGAGTCTCCTGTTTTCAGGATCGTCCCCCATACTTGGACTTTGTCAAACAGCATGAGTAGCTTGGCTTGCGCCACAGTTGTATTCTCATTTCTCGAGACCTCGAGTAAGACTTGGCTTATATATGAAATGCGTGTTTGGGAGGTAAAAATGAGTTATCATTAATTCAGTTGGGATTCAGCATAGTTAAGTTTGAGTAACCACAAATTGTAATGTTTCTCAGAAACTGATGATATTAATATGTATCTTTATACTATCAAAGGTTCCTTAATATTTTCCAGAATATGTGGTATTGTTTCTTATACTTGTAAAACTTACTCTGCTAAGTACAAATGAACACACATCTCTTTTATAGCTTTCAACCCTATTGTGCTTCCTTAAGTACATAGTTTACCATTATCTGTAATAACAAATCAGGCTCAAAGAAGTCTGGCTAAAACATTGCCAGAAACAATGGAATGCAGAGAATGGCAAGATGCCACCGTGGGCCTTATGACTTATAGTAAGTTGTTTTAAGAGCAGTTTTTAAATATTCTTACAATTTCCTTATGCACTTTCTCCTTTGAGGCAGAGGAACATTTATTCTGAAAAAAAATAATCTTTGTTGAATATTTTTGTCTCACGCTTTCTGCATCTGACATAGAGCTATGATGTTAAAATAGGATTTCATATCAACTTGTTATATAATAATACATTAGAGTACACAACACTATTAAAGATTATTTATAAAGACCAAAATAGCATAACATTTTCATTTAAAGTAAGCTTAGTAATGCTCTGTGGATAATATTAGTTATCTTAGCTCTGTAATAAAATTTTATATCCTGTAATAGAACTATGAACTTTAACACACACACAAAAATCTGCACACCAAAAATACATGAAATTGAACTGGTGTTATTTTACTTGGTGCGTTTTTACTCTATTTCATACATTTCTACCAGTCTGGCACATTTGAGAGATGCCTAGAAAATGTCAAATTAAGGAAAAGCCAATGCGGCATCTCCATGTTATTCCAATCCCTGCAAGTCTCCTGTCTGGGAGACATAAATGGAATGGCAGCTGTTTCTTCAGTGTATTTGATATATACTCTCAGAGTAATTTTCTGATGGATATTTTGGTTGCTACATTTCCAGTTGTTGCAGCAGCAAGGATGACTCTGACACTCTTCTTTGAGGTAATTAAACTTTCAGCCCATCTGTGCAGTAACTTTCATAATATTTTCAAAGGGCACCGAATGCTTTTAATATTTGTACAACTTCATTTTTACTTGCTAAGGGACCTATTATCTAGCTGAACATTGTTGAAAAGAGTTTTTTTAAAACTGGTTAGTGAAAGGGGACATAAAAATGTCACATGAGCAAGAACGTAATATAACTAATGCTGAATTTTAAAATAACCTGAAGGATATCTTGTTTACCAAGACTGTATTTCAACACCCTTGCTTTAGACATTTTATCTTTGACTCTCTGTGATGTCAAATCCTGAAGTGAAATGACCATTTCTGGATATGATCTTTCTTGTTCTGGAGATATTATCCGCTTTGAGAAGTTTCTAGCTTTTGTGTACTTCATGAACAGAAGATCATATTAAAGTAGTGAAAAAATAATGAGTTAAGGAGACACAGAAAGGCGGTATTTTTATAAGGCTAGAGTGTTTCAAAAGCATTATAGCATACAAAAAATAATGATTATTGTCTCTAGAAAGTAAACTTTAATGCATCAGTTAGTGTCTAATGACAACTTAGATGTAAGTAAGGTTTTTAGAGAATAGGAACTTTCATATTTCAAAATGTACTCTTAATTCCACGTTTTCTTTAAAAAAATTTTATTTTATGTATTTATTTGAGAGACAGAGAGAGAGACCGCAAGCAGGGGTAGGGGCAAAGGGAGAAGACCCCAAACAGATTCTGTGCTAAGCTCAGAGCCCAGCGCTGGGCTTGATCCCACAACCCTGAGATCATGACCTGAGCAGAAATCAAGGTCGAAGGCTCAACTGACTGAGCCACCCAGACGCCCCTACATTTTTTCTTATTATCAGTGTTTATTGTAGGAACTTTAAAAATAAAGGTATGAAAAAAAAATGACTATTAAAATCTTCTCTAACTCCAGTATCCTCATTAATTACTATTATCAATTTAATCATGAAAATGCTTAAAATTAGAATTACCCTATGTATTTTGTTTTACTGCCTGGTCTTTTATCTTATCATTAACATTTTGAAAGTGAGCAACATTTCTTTCAATGTTTGCATAGACTTTCATCAATTGGATATAACATATATGATTTAGCCAATCCTTTTTTATTGCCCATAAAATGTTTATCTTTGATAACCGGTCCTTTTCTATATCCTATCTTGTTTTATGATGTTTATATATATTTACCTTATTTGTAAGAATTAATAAAATAAAGATAGCAATTCTCAGTTTATGTATGATACAGATACTTTATTCTTTATTTTATTTATTTATTTATTTATTTTTAATTTTTTTTAAAGATTTTATTTATTTATTTGACAGAGAGAGAGATAGCGAGAGAGGGAACACAAGCAGGGGGAGTGGGAAAGGGAGAAGCAGGCTTCCCGCGGAGCAGGGAGCCCCATGTGGGACTCGATCCCAGGACCCTGGGATCATGACCTGAGCCGAAGGCAGACGCTTAACGACTGAGCCACCCAGGAGCCCTGTTCTTTATTTTAATATTGCCTAAGTAATTTGAGACCTACATTAGTTTATACTGACAAATCTTTCCATTTTGTTTGTCCTTATATCTTTGTATGAATTTTATATTTAGAAATACCATTCTTGTATAGACAAAAGATACATATTTACCCATGTTTTCTTCTGTTTTAATGAATGTGTTATTTAACTAAAAAGTATTTCATCTATTTAGAATTTATTTTTGTGCAGAGAATAAATCTGTGATTTAATTTTTTATCCAAAAGTGTCATAATCATCTAAATGCCATTTATATTAATTTTTCCTCTTGCCTCTAATTTTCCACTTGCTTTGTTTATTAGTGCTTTCACACTTTATCATTCTTCTTGAATTATTTTCAAAGATCTATAAATCATTAGCATCAAAATAAAATATCAAAACTTCTATAGGGGTGTCTGGGTGGTTCAGTCGTTAAGCGTCTGCTTTCGGCTCAGGTCATGATCCCGGGGTCCTGGGATTGAGCCTCACATCGGGCTCTCTGCTCAGTGGGAAGCCTGCTTCTCCCTCTCCCAATCCCCCAGCTTGTGTTCCCTCGCTCGCTGTGTCTTTCTCTGTCAGATAAATAAATAAAATCTTAAAAAGAAAAAAACAAACTTTTAAATTAAAGAAAAAACAACAACTGATAAACAGAAGACTAAAATCCTGTGATGGAACACTAAATTGTCTTTAGCAAAAGAAGAACAAAAGGAACTTCATAATCTATGAAGAAGTTTTTGAATAAATATTAGTATATTACACAACAGCGAGATCAAAACGAGTGAATACAGTGTATACGTTTATCTGCTCTGTTCATGCACTGCTATGTACATGTATCTCAGAGATGAAGAAGATACAGCCCTTTTCCTCAGGACACTTACAAAGAGATAATGCCATTTGGAAAGGTTGTGATAGGATTGATGTACGTGTAGCGTGGTGTGCAAGCAAGTCATTCAACTCACCTTGGCTTTCAGGAAAGAATTCCTGGAGGAGATACATCTGAGCTTAGTGAAAAAGGATGAATAAGGATTTTCCAGATAAACAAAGGTACCACATGAATAAAGCCATGAAAATGTAATACAAAAAGTTTAAGGGAAATGGAAATAGCAATATTGTAAAACCACGTTGAGTTCAGCTATTTTTCTGATAACCAGAAAGAGAAAAGAAAGCATCATCATATCCAAATGTCTGTCTATCATCTATCTAATCTATCATCTATCTATCTATCTATCCATCCAGTCACAAATCTTTTTTTTTTTGATTGAAAACATAATTGCAGAGAGAGAAAAAGAGCACACATGAAAGATAATATGATCGAGAATGAAAGTACTAATAATTCTTCCTCTTCTTTTTTTTTTTTGGATTGAATTTACTTTGTCTCAAATGCTATTCCATCATAGGACATGTTGCTAGATTTTTTTTCTTTATGTTGAATTCAAATTTGTCAGCCCATTATCTTTTTTTAATTTAATTTTATTATGTTATGTTAATCACCATACATTACATCATTAGTTTTTGACATAGTGTTCATTGTTTGCATATAACACCCAGTGCTAATAGTTATTCTTCTTTAATGCTAGTCAATATTTAGCCTAGCTGGACATCCTGAGAGGTGATAAAATCCCATGTTTTATTGATTTGTTTAAAGGTTAACTTTGGCCCCAAACTGCGTTGTTCCCCTACTATGTACAAACATCAAGATTCTTAGAATTGATTCATAATGACAAGGTCAAATCTTCTGGAAATAAAATTTTAAGCATCACAATGTTTGCTAACACAGAGTTAATCAACATAAGCTAAATAAAATGCTATTTTCTTTTAGCTGTCCCTCTGTTTACTGCTTACTAGATGTATAAATGATGTTTACTGAGCTTTGCAGAGAACTGGCAATCGAACCTTACAAGCCATAGAATGTTCCAGTTGGGGCGCCTGGCTGGCTCAGTTAAGTGTCTGCCTTGGGCTCTGGTCCTGATCCTGGGGTCCTGGGATAGAGCCCTGCATAGAGTTGGGCTTCCTGCTCAGTGGAAGGCTCTGGTCCTGATCCTGGGGTCCTGGGATAGAGCCCTGCATAGAGTTGGGCTTCCTGCTTCTCCCTCTCTCTCTGCCTGCCGCTCTGCCTACTTGTGCTCTCCATCTCTCTGTCAAATAAATAAATAAATAAAATCTTAAAAAAAAAAAAAGCATAGAATGGAGGAAGACCACGAATCACCCTCCTTTAACAGGTGCATGCAGCAAATAAGAGAGTGTTTTATTCTAAAATTTTTAATAAAATATTCTTAATTTATCTTTAAATCAAAATGCAAGAGAAAAGGTCACAAGGACAAGGTAGCTTACATGAGTGGTAGTCATTCTACATATAATACTATACTTGGTTTGGTGAGGAAATTGAAATAAGAAATTATTCCTGATCTTGTGGAATTTGCAATATGTCCATTTATCATACAAATGGGAAAATAGAGGTTATGGCCTTTATCAATGTTGGTTTTGTTAACAGAAACATACAATTAGTTTTAAAAACTCCATAATGTATAATTTTTTAGACTTTTGATGTTTAATTTTGAAAATCCAATGAAGTGCTACTTTCATAATTAAATATGAAATATATGATCTATATATAATTAATTTCTATCATAATGGTTGCATTACTCTTAAAAAACAACATACATGAAACACCTTATATTGACCATCTTCCCACTCTTACTTACATTTTTGTCTTCCTTTTTAAAATATCATCAGCTACAAAGTGATGCCTTATATTGACTATCTTCTCACTCTAACTTGCATTTTGGTCTTCCTTTTTAAAAATATCATTAGCTACGAAGTGATGCCATTACATAGGTTTTGTCATTCTAACTTTTTGAGAGAAGTAATAAAGAAAATGTCTAGCAAAAGTAAGATTCTGCTGTGGAAACGGCTTATTCCCTATTCTTTTTCTTGATCTGTGGATAGAGTAGTTCATTCTAAATCTGCTCCCTCTCGTCTGATATTTCCCCAGGGGTCTAAACTGTAAAGGAGACTGGCTTTACATTGGTCCCAAACAAGCATGAAATAAAATAATTTCTTACTGCCTTATCCAAACCATCTAACAACATTCCAGTTAATTTTCTTATATAGAAAGAGATAAAATGAAAACAAGTCACTGTTATACAATTTGATTTTAACATGAAATTCTTCTGCATTTGAGATGAGTTTCATTTAACTGGAAACTGATGGGCTATTATAAATAAGGTTCTAGAGTAGTTTGCACTATTCAGTACAGGATTTGTAGCCTGGGCCTCACAAAGATAAGACATTGTTTTATAGTCAGATTTGTGGCAGCCACTATTCATCTCTTACCTCATGAGGAAGGGGGAGAATGTGCATCGAACAGTTGATTTAAAATGTACATTTAGAGAAAAAGTATCACTAAATATTTGAATCTTTTCTTGGGCTTGGCAATCAGCACACACCCATTCTTCATGAGGAATGTAGCAAGCAGGACATAGTTACTTTTCTAATAATGTGTACATATTAGTGTCATGCTATCTGGTGAGTAAAGAAAAGGCATTCATCCTTGTTCTTTAGAAAAGTAACAAGTTATATCTTACCTCCCCTCTCAAAAACTGACTTCAAATAATTAGACACAAAATGTAATAATAGGCATAATGAGTATTCACTTTACAGAATTTCTTTAAGAATCCTATGTTATAGAAAATTAACATTAATCTAGACACCTCTTTAAGTATTTTATTTTCTGAGTTGTTTCAACAGTAGAAAAGGCAAACTACATTTGTCAAGAAGAATCTCATATTTGAATGGGTACAAATACTAACAAAATTTATTTTAATTACCTTAACATGTTTCCAGTATTAAATGCAATTCATTATTTGAATCAATTTTCAACCACATGCTATTTTTTGTACCTTATTCACTAAATTTTACTTAATACATTTAGCCAAGTTGACAGAAAAGAAGTTCACAGCAGCGCCTTTCTTCATTGAAGGAAATTTGCTTAATTTCTCCCACAGAGATCTCACTAGAGGTTCAGCATTTACATTTCTCAGGAATCTTAATATTCTCAGTGGGGTCAAAATAATTGTTTTAGGTATTTATTGCTTGAATAAATCAGTACTGGCCAAAATTATCTGAACATATAGAGAAGTTATTGCCAAAGCAGCACCATTCCATATTTTAGAATAATTATTAATCTATAGTTTTCTCTTGTCCCTCCCACAAAATGTAAACACTAGGTTCAGCCTAAATTTTACACATTGATTTAGCTTGAAATTGTCTGTCTTTATGCAAATATGAAAAATGTATACATTTTAGCTATACATATTTACAAAATATTTCAATGAAATATCTCAGGGCTTGTTAATCAAAAAATAAGTTATATAATGTGGTAGCTTATTACTAGAACTACAGAATATTCACAGGAAATCTAAAAGCTAAAATCCTTTCAATTAACTAAGTACATAGCCAACATTCAAAATCTCCAATGGTCATAGAGCCATTGAAAGAGGCACCTCAACTGGTGAACAGTACTGGTAACAGCTTTTCATTCTTCTTTCTATCAACTAAAATCTACATTGTTACCATCATGTCAATTCTGATGCCTGTACTACACTCATGAGCACACAGTTTGAGATACTGCATGTTATCAATGGCAACTCCTACTGAAAAGCAAAAGAAGAAGGGGTGGGGGGGCAGTTTTCAAAGGACTTGCCCTATAGAAATAAGGGTACAGTAGAAAGCAAAGCTAAAAACTCAGCAGGAAAGGACCAGGACAATAGTCCTCCATGAAGCGACAAATGGAGGTGGTAGTGCAGAGTGCAGATGCAGAATTTGCAGTTATATGGGGAGCAACCCCAGGAAAGTTCGGATTTTACATAGCAAGTAGGTTTCTATCCCACAGAACTCAACACACATTTTGGACTCGTTTTTACTAGTTAGGCAGGTTGAAATAGGAAATGTGGGTTAACCCAGTTTAAGGAGATGGGTAGAATGAACATACTTGTGCTTTCTTCTGTTCAGCTAAGGTCTCCAGTTATAAAAATATCCATGTGGTATTTGCTAGTGTTTCATGCTACACAGAAAATGAAGCATCTAGAACTAGATAGAATACTCCAGATGTGACCTAATTCACACATAGTACAGTAAGATTAACATATCCCTTTGTATTAATAAATACATTTATTCTCTATACATGATTCAGTGTGCCTTCTGTATATAGATTCCTTTTTTGTAGTTCTGCAACCCATAAAGCTCTGAAAACTGAAAGCTTTTTCATGTGTGGTGCAAACTTGTTTGCCGCAAAACCTGATTTGACTCATCAAGAGATAATTCATAATCTTTATTAATCCCATCTGATGTGAATATAGGCAGCATTCACTACGAATAATGTCAAGATGCCTTATAACCCATGGGGAATATTTCAAGGTAAATACCATTTCACCCTTATAAAATTGGAAAAATTGTGAATTCTAAAACACTTCTGGGTCTGAGGGTTTCAGGTAGGTGATTGTAGAAGTAAATTGACTCATTTAACTCTCAAAAGTAATACATAAAATAGGTACCATTACTGAGTTACTTATATGTTGTTGAGTAGCCCAAGGTCATGGAGCTAATTAATAGAATTGCTAGAATTTAAAACACAACAATCTGGTGTCAGAGTCCATTCTTCTCCTTCTGAAATTTTATTATCACCTGAAATGACCCCATATAAAGGTCAATATCTGGCTATGATAACATTCTGTTCAATGACATCATTTGATGTCTATTTTCTTGGCTAGTAAAATTCTTCATCAGCTCCAAAACTTTGCATTTCTAATCTCCATTTTGTTCAAGGATTTTATTTCTTTTAAGCCTTACTGGACATCTTAAAGAAATATTTAGATGATGTAATAAGGAGTCCTAATACTACCTTGTAATTCTAGTCTGGAAGCAGTAAGACATAGAAGGGCAAGATGTTCTTGGTTTGTTTGTTGCTTTTTCCAAAACATCTTACTTAGCTATGGGGAAAAAGACATGAAAATAGGATAATCTCTTTCTCTTAAGTCAACAGAGTAGAAAAATATCATATATTCATTTTTATTGGGTGGCTTATTATATTTTATTTTGTCTAAGTCCCTTTTTATTTTTTTAAGATTTTATTTATTTACTTGACAGATTGAAAGAGAGAGAGAAGGTGCACAAGCAGGGGGAGCAGTACAGAGAGAGGAAGAAGCAGACTCCCCGCTGAGCAGAGAGCTGGACAAAGGGCTAGATCTCAGAGTCCTGGGATCAAGACCCAGGTTGAAGGCAGATGCTTAACCTACTGAGCCACCCAGGAACCCCTCTAGGTCCCTTTTTGGTCCAAATTGTGAAGTGCTCCAATTCTATCTTACTAGAGGTAAATTCTTGACACCATGGATCTTGTAAATAAAAATAATTTCATGGTGCAACCTCATCTAAATTCACATATTATATATATATGCATGTATATATATGCATGTGCATATATATTCATATATATTATCTCAGTGCTACCACAAAAATATTATGGTGTATATAACAGCAAAATAATTACATAGTAAGTACTTCATCTTTTCAAGAGCTAAATTTGAAGTATATAACTCCCTGTGGAATATAACTCAATAATGCATTAGTTTTACATGTATTCCCATTAACTATTTTATTTTCTTCTTTCCAATTATTAATATTCTCTTTCAGCATAACTTCAGGCTAGAAATACTCTTTTGTCTATTGCCTTTAATAGATAATTTATATTCTTGTGATTTGTTACATTTGCATGTTATGCATTTATAGTTACATTACACACTAAAAAAAGATTAGATTGTTGGAGAAGTTAACAAGCTTATGAAACTAGTGCACTGATTAAAGAGATTTATTCATTTATTAAAGAATTACTTATTGATTTTTCTACCATGTGTTATGTCCTCTATCAGCACTAGGAATAGAGTAAAAATTAATTCAAAATGTCCCCTCCCCTCATTCAGCTTATGGTCATTTCCCTATTATTTCAAAGGGACCTAAACAGAACTTTTAAACAATTTTAATGTCTTTATTTGAGAGAGAGAGGTTGTGTGAGTGGGAGGAGGGGTAGAGGGAGAGAATCGTCAAGCAGGCTGCCTGATGAGCGCAGAGCCCGACCTGGGGCTCAGGCAGGGATCCACGCAGGGCTCCATTCCAGGATGCATGAGATCATGACCTGAGCCAAAACCAAGAGTCAGACACTTAAATTACTGAGCCACCCAGATGCCCCCAGAACTTCTTAACAATTTTTGTCTTCTTCTTCCTAAAATAAATTTCTAATTCTTAAAACCTTGAGGTCTGTTTTATAGACATATTAATACTGGCTTGTTAGAAGAATTCCTATTCTTCTAAAGTAGACACCAAATACCTAAAATCATTACTTACCATAGAAATATTGCTGGAAATTTATAGTAAAAATATTAAAATCTTTCTCCAAAGACTCAAAATTTGACAAAATGGAATATATGAGCATTTATACCCTATTGTAAAAGGATGAATAAAGTTCTTGTGACAACTATTCTTTTTTTCAGTTTTGTCAGTATTTGCTTTGTATATCTTGAAGTGATGTTATTGGGTAAATTCATCTTTTAAACTATTTTATTTTTCTGAGGAATTAATCATTTTACAATTATGGTCCCCCTCTTTGTCTTTTGCAATATATCTGGTTTGAATTATATTTTGTCTAATATTAATATAAACACACTTGCCTTCTTATGATCAATATAAGCCTAACATATTTTTCCAACACTTTATTTCTTTTTTTCTTTGCTATATTTTTATTTTCTTAACAAATATCATTGGCATTTTTAGTTTCAATTTAGTGTTTGTAATTTAAAACTCTTTTGGCATTATAGTGCATTCCATTTTATCAATCATTACTTATCAGTTCATTAATCCCTTCCTTAGATCTGATTGTGTTTCTGTCACCATAATCTCCTTCACTGGATTCTTTTTTTTTTTTTTAAGTTTTTTATTTTAATTCCAGTTAGTTAACATACAGTGTTATAGTGGTCTCAGGTGTAAAATTTAGTAACTTAACACTTCCATACATCACCCTGTGCTCATCACAAGTTCACTCCTTAACCCCCATCACCTATTTCACCCATCCTCCTGCCCACCTCCCCTCTGGTAACCATCAATTTGTTCTCTATAGTTAAGAGTCTGTTTTATGGTTTGCCTCTTCTTTTTTCCCCATATGTTCATCTGTTTTATTTCTTAAATTCCACATATAAGTGAAATCATTTGGTATTTGTTTTTCTCTGACTGACTTATTTCACTTAGCATAATATTCTCTACCTCCATCTATATTGTTGCAAATGGCAAGATTTCATTATTTTTTATGGCTAAGTAGTATTCCATTGTGTTTTTTTTGTGTGTGTATACACCTCTTCTTTATCTATTCATCAGTCGATGGGCATTTAAGCTCTTTCTATAATTTGCCTCTTGTTGATACTGCTGCTGTAAACATCAAGGTACAAGTATCCCTTCAAATTAGTATATATTTTTTTGAATTAGTATTTTTGTATTCTTTGGGTAAATACCTAGTAGAACAATTGCTGTATCATAGGGTAGTTCTATTTTTAACTTTTTGTGGAAACTCCATACTGTTTTCCAGAGTGGCTGCACCAGTTTGCATTCCCACCAACAGTGCAAGAGGGTTCCCATTTCTCCACATCCTCACCAACACTTGTTTCTTGTGATGTTGATTTGAGCCATTCTGACAGGTGTGAGGTGATATCTCATTGTAGTTTTGAATTGCATTTCTCTGATGAGAAGTGATGTTAAACATCTTTTCATGTGTCTGTTAACCCTCTGTATGTCTTCTTTGGAGAAATGTCTATTCATGTCCTCTGCCCATTTCTTAGTTGGATTATTTGTTTTTGAGGTGTTGAGTTTTATATGTTCTTTATATATTTTGGATACTAACTCTTTATCATATATGTCATTTTATTGCTAATTTGAATGTGTCCTTATATTTAAATTGGGTCTGTTATAAGCAGCTTTTTTGTTTTGTTGTTTTTATCCACTCAATCTCTGTCTTTCAATTGGATTGTTATGTTTGTTTATATTTAATGTAATTTGTGATATAGTTGGATATGAGTATACCATTTTAGTATTTGTTTTCCATTTGCTACTTGTTTCTTTGTCTTTAATTTACTACATATTTTAGATTTTTTTTTCTTAATTTGTCATGTTTTCTCCACTACTGGCTTTAGCTCCACTTCTTTGTGTTATTATTTTTTTACTGGGTTTTCTAAAGATTAAAATATGTATCAGTAACTTATCACAGTCTACATCAAATTAATATACCACTTCATATACAATAAAATAATTTTAACAGTATAATCCAATTTAACCCACTGTTCATGCTATTGTTGTATATCATTACTACTGCATATGTTATAAACTCCACCATACATATTATTTATGTATTTTATTTAAATAGTAAATAGTCTTTTAATAGATTCTGGCATGACCTTTTCATATCTACTTACATTTACCATTTTGAGTAATTCTTATTTGTTTTTGCAGATATAGTTTTTTATCTGTAATTATATGTCTTTAGCTAGAAAAAAAAATTCTCTTAACATTTCTTGTACTGAACATTTACTGGTGGTTTTGTTTGTTAAACATGTCTTTAATTTGCTTTCATGTTTGAGGGTATATTTTCGCTGGATATAAAATTCTAGGTTGACAGATTTTTTTTTCCTTCAAAGCACTTTAAAAACTTAATCCCATAGTATTTGTATTATAATGTTCTGATAAAGCAGTCATCTTTACTTTTGTTATAGTAAGTGTAGTATTTATTTATTTCTCTATCGTGGCTTTTATTACTTTTTTTAATCCTTAGTTTCAACAGTTTGACTATGTTGTGTCTACGTACGAGTTTCTTGGGTTTGCTGAACCTCTTGAACATGTGGGTTGACATCTTTCATCACTTCTGGTGAAAAAAACAGGCATTATCTTGTTGATTAATTTGTATATCTTTCTGGGACTTTAATGATATGTATGGTGAACTATTTGCTATTGTCTCACTGGCTTTACACTCTCTATTAGTTTTAATTTTCTTTATCTCTGTATTGCTTCAATTTTTATAATTTCTGATTTAGATGATTTTTGTTTTGTCTGCTATTAAGCTATCAATAAGTCCTTTCCTTAAGATACTTCATTTTTAGCTATAAAATTTTCAGTTGGTTCTTCTTCAGCTTTCCTATTTTCTCCAAACTTGTACATATTTCCATTCTTTTTGTGCACTTTTTCTGCAAAATGTTTTTAATATGTTTGTAATAATGATTTTAATGTTCTTCTCTAGTATCACCATATGGATTATCTGTGGGGCCTCCTTATATTACTGATTTTTCCCTCAATTGTAAGAACCATTGGTTATTTTTTGTTTCTTTCCATATGAATTCTGTTTTTTTTCAAATCTATGCTGCACTTTAAAATTATTTGTTTATCTGTGTTATCTTCCTTTAAGGAGTATAGAATTTTGTTCTGGCAGGTAGTTATTGCTTTAGGGTTACTTTTATAATATTGAGACTTGATTAGAGAGAAATTATTTTGGCTTTATCCTTACTCTTAGGGCATAAATATGACCTTTCTAGGATTTCAACTAAATGCTTGAGGTGTTCACCAATGGAAGTCTTAAACAAATAACAACAACAAAAACAACTTATGAGTGTGTGAAATAGATGTGATTATTTGAGGTAAATATAGAATAAGAAAACCAGTGATATGATATTACAACAGAGGATAAAACTATTATCCCTTTTACAAAATAGAATATCAAACTACTGCTAACTAGATAATAGTACTACTTTCTATGCAAACCTAGAATATAGAGTATTATCTACCATGTAGCAGTAAATGTTTTAAATAATAAATCACTTTATGTAAATTAGTCATTCTTGAATTTTACATCTATTTTGTATTTTCACTATAGAATTCTAACTATGATTCATGCCCAGGCTAACAATACTTATCTTAGAATTATTATTAAGATGTCTTCAATAATGTATACTTTAGCTACACTTGTGGTATCATAGCATAAAGTATAGAGAACTGGAATCAGTATGGCATACAGCTGAAACTAATATTATGTCAACTACACACAAATAAAAAATTAAATAAAATTTAAAAATAAGTGTTATGCTTATTAATCAACTGATAATATGGGAAGACACTTCTATGAAAAAACTCTGAGTTCCTCAACTTATTCATTAAAAAGACTACAATGTTTCTAGCTTTTGTGTGTCCCCTCATTGTGAGAATATGGATGTGATATTCTCTGTACCTGTTTACATGCTGCTGAAATTGAAATTTGAATCAAATGATCTTTTAAGGCACCTGGGTGGCTCAGTTGTTAATCCTCTGTCTTCAGCTCAGGTCATGATCCCAGGGTCCTGGGATCGAGCCCCACATTGGGCTCCCTGCTTGGCGGGAAGCCTGCTTCTCCCTCTCCTACTCCCCCTGCTTGTGTTTCTGCTCTTGCTATCTCTCTCTCTGTCAAATAAATAAATAAAATCTTTAAAAAAAATGATCTTTTAAGTCATTATCCATGTGTCAGGATTAAAAAAAAAAAACCAACTGATTACATTTTAATCACACTGCCTATCTTATATGTTACAGTTGGCATTGCAAATTATTCAATAAATTACCATTTATTTGCACCTATTATGCAATGTCTCAAGCAGAAAAATAAAAATATAAGTATTTTCTCTTCCTTAAAAGTACACAAATTCTAAGGGACCAATAAGTAAATAGATAACATGAACACCATGTGATACGCTAAAATAGAGATACAAATAAAGTACATTGAGAAAAATTCCACATGGAATCTCCTAGAAGAAGCTTTTAAAAATCCATACAAGTAAATATTATTATTTCCACTTCTAACATTTCTCAGCAAAGTGGTTTGAATGATAGTAAGGGAGTAGAAGACAATTCATGCTATAAATGCATTAAGATTTGCTATTCTGGAAATATGTTGTAGACTACTTCACTTTACTGCTCATATAACTTTAATTATTTTTAAAATCTCTTTCCTCTCTGTCCTTTTTCCTTGTTCTTCCACTATTTCCTTTTCTCCTCTTTTCCTTTCTCTTTATTTTTCAAATATGGCAAAAGCAGTTGCTTTTGCTCTCAGTGTTAGAAATCTTGCTGACTCTTCAACAAGACCATTAAGTTATTCCAATAAATTTTGACTTGGATAAATAATTTTATCATCTTTATTATTATGTTTTCCTTGTTTTACAACCATGTAATGTAGTCAAAAGGAAATTAAATCCTGATTTTTGGAAACATTTTTTTCTCAAGTGTGTAAATAGATGAGTAATCACCACAGGACCCAATTAAATATTGCAATTACTTATTGCAATAAAAGGCCTCCAGGCTCCACTATTGTAATAAGAACTTTAACAAATTTGTCACTTAATAAGTATTTGCATACATAAAGTCCTGGAAAAGTTTTTTTGAGTAGAATAACCCAAAATAACTAATAAAATCATCATCATATCTGGGTGGGGAGAACAGTAGAAAATGAATAAATTTACTATTTTATGAAAGGTAAATGTTGGGGTTTTTTGGTCTGTTAGAGAATAAATTATGCAAATCTAGTATTATCTACCAGGTAGCAGTAAATGTTTTAAATAATAAATCAGTCTATATTGATTTTTTACCCACTCCATACCAAAAAGTAATTTAAGGTAAGAAAAATTTTCTGTAAAAAAAAGAAAAATATATTTATTTTATATACTTACATCTTTTATATTCTCTGTAGTTCCTGGCATGAGTTTAACCTGATAGTAGGATTACATTTAAAGAAAAAATTGTGTCAGATAAGACTTAGAGATTATTCTGCACTATTCCCTCATAGTACTATGATGGAAAATTAGGACAATAGAACACAAAAATATTATCCATGACTTTTATTAGAGGCAAAACAAGAATGAAAACATAATACTATTGACTTCTTTCTTCTTTTTTTTTTTTAAGATTTATTTATTTGACAGAGAGAGAGAGAGAAGAGCAGGGGGAGCAGCAGAGGGAGAGGGAGAAACAGGCTCTCTGCAGAGCAGAGCCCAACATGGGACTCGATCCCATGACCCTGAGATCATAACCTGAGCCAAAGGCAGATGCTTAACCGACTGAGCCACCCAGGTTCCCCCTATTGGCTTATTTCTTGAATTATTTTAATTTTATGCCTATTTTGTACATAGATTATTAATACTGAATATATTATATTCCACATATAGTATTACCATATAGGAGTGAAAAATTTATGTTGTACTAAATGTGTTTCTTGAACATTCCAACTCCCTCTCAGAGCTTTTGCACTTGTTCCCTCATCATGAGACACTCATTTAATGCTCAGCTATTCACATGATCTCCTGTCACACTGAGATTTTTTGTTGTGCTTTTTTCCATTCAAGTCTGTAAATATTTTACATTAAAAATATATATATAATATTTATAGAGATTATTGTGCATACATCTTAAAAAAACCTCCCTTAATCAACCATTTTACTTGTATATTTTTCCTTTTGTTGCTTATGGTTTTGATGTCATATCCAAAAAGCTGTCATCAAGACCAATGTCAAGGAAATTTTTTCCTATGTTTTCGTCTAAGAATTTTATGAATTCAGGTCTTACACTTAGGTATTTAATCAATTTCAAGTTAACTTTTGTGAGTGTATAATACAGGGGTTTAATTCTTTTGCATGCAAATATTCAGTTTTCCAAACCCCATTTATTGAAGGGAATATCTTTCCCCTATTGAGTATTCTTGACTCATTCCTCAAATATTAGTTCACTACATATGTGTGGGTTTACTTCTGGGCTTTCAATCCTTATCAATTGGTAGGTGAGTCTATTTTTACATCACTGACATACTGTTTTAGTTACTATTGCTTTGCAGCATAGTTTGAAATCAAGAATTATGATACTTATAGCTTTGTTCTTCTTTCTCACTATTGCTTTAGCTATTCAGGCACTTTGCAGTTCCATACAAATTTTAAGATTATTTTTTATATTTTTGTAGAAAAATGTTATTGGAATTTTGATATTTTGCATTGAATCTATAGATGACTTTGGGAACTATGGATATTTCAGCAATATTAATTCTTCCAATCCACAAATACAGGATGGCTTTCCATTTATTTGTCTCTTTCTCAGTTTCTTTTATCAATGTCTTATAGTTTCCAGTGTATGGGTTTTTTACCTCTTTTGTTAAATTTATACCTAAATATTTTATTGTTTTTAATGTTATTGTGAATGGGATTGTTTTATTTCTTTTTCAGATATTTTGTTGTTAGTGTATGGAAATGCAACTGATTTTTGTATGTTCATTTTATATCCTTCAACTTCATTAAGTTTATTTATTAGTTCTAACAGTTTTAGATGGAGTCATTAGGGTTTACTAAATATAAAATGCTATCACCGGCAGAGACAATTTTACTTCTTCCTTTACAATTTGGGTGCTCTTTCTTTCTTCCCTTCTTCCTTCCTTCCTTCCTTCCTTCTTTCCTTCTTTCCTTCCTTTCTCTTCTCCTTTCCTCCTCCTCCTTCTTCTTCTTTCACTTTAGTGAATACACACACTTTTTTTTATTAGAAAGAAGAATGTGTGCCAAGACATTATCTAGTAATTCTTTTTTTTTAAAGTCATTTCTGACCAAATGGTGTTTGAATTCATAACCCCAAGATCAAGAATCACAAGCTCTACTGACTGAGCCAGCCAGGTGCCCCTATTCATTCTTATGATTAGAAATTATGAATTTATCACAAATATTGGTAATTCCTTTAAAATAAATATGGAATTTAAAAAATGAACATGTTTTATTTTTGTCCTGTGTCTTTAAACGTAATTTTCCTAAGACTGGTGTGCAAAGAAGTATGCAGTTATAATAGTTTTATTTCAAAAATCATACTTCTAAGGCATGTATATTCTTTCTTAGCTTTTGTTTAGAGACTGCCAATGTCTCTGCTGTTAACAAAGAATTTCAAAAGTGTATTGTTGTATGAAAAAATTATAGATACAGAAAAATATGATTTTTATTTTGCTAAGTCTCATTTAGGTTTTCCAGAAATGCCATATGTACAAAATAATGAAGAAAAGACCATCCAAAGGCCTCTAAGTACATACCACTTTCAATAAATTTTACAACCACTGGTCAGTGACACAAGTTGTCATTCATAGTATTCAATAAATTCAGTTTCTTGTGATGCAAATGTCCTTATAGCATTCACAGACACAAAGATGAGTCCTCATTGACAAGTACAATAGTAAATCTCATTTTATTTTTATAACACTTTAGAGTTTGGAATTTGATTTTGTATATCTTACATCATTTGATAAGAAATTTCCTTTTTTTTTTAAGGAAACTGATTCTCTCTCTCTCCCTCCCCCACTTTCTCTCTCTCTCTCTCTTTCTCTCTCTTCCTTTTTCTTTCACCCTTCTCTTCTTTCCCCCTGCATCATGTTCATATATGTTAAGATTGTGCCTATGAATTTCAGTTGAAAAATTCCCAGAACTATTCTTTAATATCATGCAGAACATTCTTTAAAGTTGAATAAATACACGTGTATGGTATCGGAATACAAATGAGTGATATTTCTGATACTTTGCCAATGTGATAGAATGTAATATTTACTGAAAGCTGCCTTCTTCTAACATTATAAGCACAATAACTAAAATGGAAATGGAAGCAGAATGATTAAGTCAGTTCTGATTCTTATGGCAATTTAGGCAACTCCTTCTATTTCCTATGTATTGATGTAAATATAGCTTACTTTGTCTTGTGGGCCTTATCATAGAAACAACTTTTTGACAGTGTGCAATGACATTTTTGACTTGTTTAAAAATAATCAGAATTGCTATATTAATATTTTCTGTAAATAAAATTTGTCTCTTTTTAATAAAAATGTATCATATAAACTACTAAAAAAAACCCCTACCACCCAAGTTCCTGTCTTAATTACCTCCTTAAATTATTCAGTCCTCTAGAATTTGATAGAGAAAGAATGAGAAAACAGTTCTGTTTGGTAGAGATATGTTTTTTTTTTCCTTTTCATTGAAGTCCATTCATCTCATAGAGTTAACTTTTTCTTAATGTGTTTTATGTTATGATAAGACTGATGACTCCATTTATAAACAGACACATATTATGAATGCATATTTAAGTCTAAATTGACAACTAACACTCTGTGATATTTTGTTGAACTTTTTCAGAGACCTTACTATATTTGGGATTTTTTTTCTTTACTGAATTCAGTTTTTAACTAATCGATATCTTTTGTAATAGACTCCTATCTGATTTCATAGATGAGCTTGATACATCCTAAATTACCAAGACTAAGTCAATCTTATCAGCAAATTACTCTGAGAAACAAAGAAACTTTACTTATATTAATCCATTGCTCAAAAAATTTGGATGGTTTCATATCAGAGAAACCTTCCCTAGAAGTCAAACTAAACTCTTGGAGTCCAAGACCCCTGCAATCAGGCTCCAACTAATCTTCCAACATTCATTCCATCAAACTCCATTAAACAAACCCTCAGGTCACTCTGCTTTCTCAAACACAGACATTCCAGATAAAATTTTTGTGACTCTTTTATATTTCTAACCATATCAACTTTTTACAAAACCTATCAGGTCATTTTGCATGAAAATCCACTGGAAATATGAAACAATTGTGTAGAAAAAAATGAAGATTTTTTTTGTCTCTATGGGTCATTTCTCTTATGTGTTAGTTACTCAATTATGCTTGCCTACTACCAATGATATTAGCATATTTACTAGACAGATTACTTATGAGTGAAAGTATTTGATATCCTTATTATCTGCCCCAGATATTGGGATCAAATCCACACTCAAAAACACATGGTTTGAGCTCAGAGTCTTTACTGTAATTGGAAAATACATGGTCTGCTTGCCAAAAACTAAGGAGCCTCTGACTATGTGATGTGATTTATTGAGTATTTAATCCCATATCTTACCGCTGAAGAGCTTCAAATTCCCTTCATTAGTATAAATTTTTCGGAGTTGGAATTTTAGTTTCCCTATTTATGTGTTCCCAGATCTTGCTCAGTATTTGTCATATAGCACTTAGCCAACACATATTTGTTAATAAAGTTCTCCTAAGGTGTTCAAATCTGCATATGCATTTCAATTAGATTTAGTCATTATTGCCTAAACTGGTTAAACTTGAAACTAATATATCCTCCCTGGCCAAGGTTACTAGGAAAGAGGATAGCTAAGTGTTCATGAAAGTTAGAAGAGGGACAGCTCTGGGGTGCCTGGGTGGCTCGGTCGGTTAAACGTCTGCCTTCTGCTCAGGTCGTGGGGCTCCCTGCTCAGTGGGGAGTCTGCTTGTCCCTCTCCCCCTGCCTTTTCCTCTCTTGCTCTCTCTCTCAAATAAATAAAATCTTTAAAAGAAAACCAAAAAACAAAGAAGGACAGATCTACATTATGGAAATTTCTAGGAGGTCATATGTTGGGGTGGGGGGACTTTATAAAGCAAAGCAAGGGGGGCTGAGAATAAAATATGTAGCCTTGCTACAGTGGGAAGACGCTGGGTTCCTATATAGAAGTTGGAGAGTAAAAAGGAAAAACTAAAATTGTAACTGTGCTATGGACTGAATTGTGTCCACCCAAAATTCATATGTTTAAGCCCTAACCCCTAATAGGACTGTATTTGGAGATAGGGCCTTTATGGAAGTAATTAAGGTTCAATGAGGTCCTAAGGGTAGGCCTCTGATCTGATAGTATTAGTGTCCTTGTAAGGAGAGACATCAGAGACTCTTTATCTCTCTGCCATTTGAGGACCCTGTGGGAGGGCAGCCGCCTGCGGGCCTGGAAGAGGGCTGGCACTAAAACCCAAACATACTGGCATCCAAGTCCTGGACTTCTGGCCTCCAGAACCGTGTGAAAATAAATTTCTATGCCAAAGCCACTTTGTCTATGATATTTTGTTATGTCAGCCAGAGTTGTCTAAGACAGAGTGTAACGAAAGCCAAAGAGGTTGACAAGTAAACATACCAGTTTAAATACATTTATTTACCTCAAATGCCTTCCAAAATGGATACATTCACAAAGAAAAAAAAACAAAAACAAAAAAACAGGAAATACCAAAACTGGTTGCAGGAAAGAAAGCTGCAGTGCTGGCTACGTTTCAAAAGCTCTGCCGCTGAAGACAATGAGAGAAAACACCCTGACGTGGGGAGGACGAAGAGATACCTCAAGGAGGCTGCTTGAAGCAGGTGTGTGCACTGGGGAGGAGGTATTTGAACAGAAGGCAGCCCTACCCCATTGTGAGAAAATAAAAATAGGGAAGGGGTTGTTGGAATTTTGCTTCTGCTTCCTCCCACTCTGCGTGGGACCAACAGTGCCAGAATCCACAGTAGCAGTGACTCAGATCTCTGGTGCAGGTTTTCTCTGGAGTAAAATCACAGCAACACAAAACCACGGGTGGATAGGGAGGTGAGAAAAGCAGGTGCTGGGGGTCTAACATGCCTTGGACGTGGTCTGCACCACCTGTCTCTTATACGCGCCTTCAAGGCTGGTAAACAAGAGTAGGGAGTGCCTCCTTTTCATTCTGCATCTCTTTGCTTAGCTAGGGATAACCTCTTGATCTGAGGAGTTGCTAAGAAATGATTAACTGTGGCTTCCTGGTATTGGTGCTTCCTGTGCTTCAGCTTTTTTTTTTTTTTTAAGATTTTATTTATTTATTTGACACACAGAGAGAGAGAGAGAGGCATCACAAGTGGGGGGCAGGGGGCAGAAGGAGAGGGAGAAGCAGGGTCCCGGCCGAGCAGGGAGCCCGATGCGGGACTCGATTCCAAGACCCTGGGATCATGACCCGAGCCGAAGGCAGACGCTTAACTGACTGAGCCACCCAGGTGCCCTGTGCTTCAGCTTTTTCAGCCCAAACTTGGATCAGTCAGGGTTCAAGTAGGAAAGGCCAGCACTTGTTACGGCACTAGGGAACAAGGGAATTATTTTAGGAATGGTACTTAGAACTGTTTTTGGAGGAGCTGGGAAGTGAAGATCTGATAGGAAGAACTGGAGAATCAAAGTCACTGACTCTGTCACACAGAAGTGGGGCTACAAAGGAGGAACATAGTTCAGAAATAGATCAGGGGCTGCTGTCACTGAGGGTCCTCAGCCAAGTGTCCCGCAATAGACCTAGAGCTATTGTTGCTCAGCAAATCCAACATGTTGAAAGAAATTCTGAGAACAGAGCTGGGGAGAGCAAGGGCAAGCTCTCCTCATATTTATCCACGAGGTCGTCCAGAGAGTGATGGTGACTGCTTCACTCCCACCTTCCAAATCTTGCATAAATTCCCCTTTTGGCCAACTCTAATCTAGAACCATAGAAAGCAGAAAGTGCAGGGAAATGTAAGTTTGATTTAAGCAAATGGACAGAACACAAACCACCATGATACACTTTGGTCAAGGTCATTGGAATTGGCACAGCTTAAGCCATTACCTGATTGAGTAGTAAATAAGCATCTAACACGTTGGTCAAATCTCACAAGTCAAAACAACCAGGAGTTTGTGGAGCACAACTATTTCAAATGAGCGACAGCAAGCTATGTTTTTATTTGAAAGAGAGAGTGAGAGAGAGTGAGCGCACACGAGCTGGGAGAGAGGAAGAAGGAGAGGCAGACTTCCCACTAAGCAGGAGTCCAATGCGGGGCTGGATCCCTGGACCCTGGGATCACGACCTGAGCCAAAGGCAGACGCTTAACCAACTGAGCCACCAAGGCGCCTGAAAACTATGTTTGATTTCATCAAAACCATAAGTATTTGATTAGAAGGACTAAGAATTCAAAAATAAGCCAAATAAACATGCAAAAAAGGCTAAGGAAGTTATGAGCAATATGAAACTAGGAAAAGAAAATAGAAAAATAAAGAGCACGCATACTACTAAGCTGAAAAAAATCATGGTTGAATCAAAGAACACATTTGTTAGACTAAATAGAGGAGAAGAAGAAAAAGAAAAGAGTAAGTAGTGGAAAGACATGCCTGAAGAATAAATTTGGGTATTAGAAGGGGGATTGAAGTGATGCATCGCTGAAGTATTTGTTGAATCAAGGCTACAATGTGTTTTAATATAATGAGAGAGAATCTGAAGAAATGTGTTGGCCATCTCAGACTTCTCCATAATTTATCTGTATCTCACCATTACCTGTGCCCTTATAAATTATTAGCAAAACTTGACTTCCAACTCGTGGGTCTCATTTAGCAATCCTGTACTTTATGGTGTCTTGTAATAAGCTTTTTTATTATTCGTTGACTTAAACATATATATATATATATTTACCACATACATATGTATTAAAGTAATGTATAAGGAAGTATGTGCATATATATGTACAATTGACCCTTGAATAACGTGGGGGGGGGAGGGACACCAACCTTTTCTCTGCACAGTTGAAAATTCGAGGATAACTTTTGACTCCCCCAAAATCTTTAAATACTGTTGAATGTATGACACTGACAACAGAAAACGTTCGATTAACACATATTTTTGTTATTTATATTATGTACTGTATTACAATAAAATAAGCTAGAGAAGAGAAAATGTTATTAAGAAAAACTGTAAGGAAGAAAAACAACCCTGTACTCTATTTATCAGAAAAAAATCCACCTAGAAATGGACCGACACAGTTCAAAGCCTTGTTGTTCCCTGGTCAACTGTACTACTTTAATAAAAACTAAGTAACTATCAAAAACAGTCGGCATTATACCTACAACTTGAAAGTCTTGGGATATTAAGTGAGAAAAGCAAATTCCAAACCAATGTATTTAGTGTATACCAAATTTTGGGAAAAAAACCTATATGTGAATATTCTTATGCATGTGAGTACCCTTATACACTTTATATATTCATTAAAAATTTCTGGAAGTATAAACATCTATCTTACTGTTATAAGTCATGGGTTTAGGGGGAAGAAAAATAACTTTTCATTTTAACTTTAAATACTTTGATATTATTTGAATTGTTTATTTATAAGTTATTTATATTTGAGAATATTTTTATATGCAAACCAACAAAACAGAACAAACAAAACCTATAAAATTTAGGGTCAGAATTTCCAAGTTTCAGTTGTGTCTCATATGGAGACACCTGCTGTGTGATTTTAGGCAAGGTGATGCTCCTCCATGATCATTTATTGTAATTCTTGCCTTAAAACTTTTTCGAGCATTAATATATGTGTGCTTCGCAAATAACAAGGCAATACACCAGAAATGCTCATTTCTTTACAAAGTAAAAAGGAGGAGGAGGAATAATTCCTTTTTCTTGGATATTTTTGCTTATAGCCCTTGAGGGAGTTAGAATCGTCCCAAAAAGCAGATTAAAAAAAAAAAAAAAAAAAGCAAATTAGTACAGTGCTAAAGCTATAGCTTTACTTGCCACCCACGACCAAGTGTTATTTGTGGAATTCCATTGTATAAGATTAACAAGAGAGAATACAGATGGGCAGAGCATACAATTTTATATAGATCCAAAAAATGAAAAATACCTATGAATCTCAAGCCGACTTAACTTCATTCAAGATTATTTTACACTTGGGCAGATCTGAGTGGATCAAGGGGTAGAGCCAGACCATGGGGACTCTTCCCAATTGTCCCCTCTCTGTTAGAAGCCTATTTGCTGGCATTTCTGTCATCAATCCTACCCTTAAAAATAGTCCCCGCCAGTGGAAATTAGGAAAACGATTTTAACAGTAGAAATCAGCAAGCAAAACTCATCAATCAATAGCTCTTAAAGAGAGAAATATCATAATCATGGCAGGAAAAAATGGGAGTCAGACCCCTGAGGGCAGTAAGAGTTTTGTATAAAGATACATACGAGGACATTGCAATAAGGACATCCTCGTGTACACAATTATAGATTGGCTGCCATTGTCAACTCAGAGATGTCCCTACCTTGTGATCTTATAATAAGATCTCATTTACAACAGAAAGATATTCAAATCATGATGACTGATGAGTGAGAAATCCACTTTATTACTAGATGTCATCTCTCACAGGTTTTGGAAGTACTCCTGAGGATATTTATATTGGCCCATTAAACAGTTTGCCTTGCTGCACCAGGAAAGCAGAAATTCTCATGTGTTGACTTGTGCCAAATTTCGTAAATGCCAGCCTCTGGAAAGTCCACTGTTTAAGCTGCATCCACAGCAGCCATGGTGCCATCTGTCACATGGAAGTCAGCATATGCTGTTGGACCTGAATAAAAAAACTGGCTATCCCTGGTAGATTGCTTTCTTGAACAGCAATGCAGGTTTCTGCTGATTGACTCAGGCCTGGGTGGCTTCTATCCCACCAAAGAGTTGGATAAACTTTCAGCGTTGAGCCCAGTCTATGAAAAACCAGACCAAAAGGCTCAGGACCATAAAAAGAATAAGTCAGAAGGAATAACTCTTAGGATTTACACATAGTCATTTTTCCCAAGGCACAGTAACAGTGAGCAGGTGCAGGGAGAATCGGGAATGAGGAGAAAATATGAACAGCATGTCCAGAAATCCATCGTTTTCCTGGATCTCTTATAATTTCCTTACATCCAAAATGTCGGGAAGACCTTACCTGACTTCTTGCCAATGGCTCTAGAACTCAGATGCGTTTCAAAGTGGAGCTGGATGTTACTTTTTTTTTTTTTATTTTTTTTATTCTTATATTATCCCCATACATTGCATCATTAGTTTTAGATGTAGTGTTCCATGATTCATTGTTTGTGCATAACACCCAGTGCTCCATGCAGAATGTGCCCTCCTCAATACCCATCACCAGGCTAACCCATCCTCCCACCCCCTGAGCTGGATGTTACTTTACCAAGAATCACTGTTTTTCCTGACAACTGAATAAAAGCACTTCCATTCCCGCCTCTGCGAACACAATTGCCAGAAGGAAAAAAAGGATTCAATCGATGGGCCCACTGTTTCCTTTGCTGAATCTATTTGACCTGATGCCCTCTCACCACCAAACCTACTTTAAAACTTCCCATCCTTCAGAATAAGAAGAGAGGAAAGACATAGCCTCTCTCTTCCAGTCTTAAGTTACATTTTTGGCTTTAGGAAAAACCATCCCCAAAACTGATTCACAGTAGGGATTAACATGCATTTGCAAGTAAACCTGCACTCAACACATTAGAGGGGATTTTTCACACAGGGACTCCATAGATCATTGCAAAAAGGTCAGGAAATTTACAATGGGGTTTAAGAGCCAGAATCCCTGGTCTATATCTTAGCTCATCATTTACTTATTAGCTGTGTAAACTTGAGTAAAATCCTTGCCTTCTCTGTGCCTTGGAACTTAATCTAAGAGCAAAAGGGATGTTAGCAGTGTGGCACAGGGATGTTGCGAAGATGAAATTCATTAATCAATTAAAGATGTAAAAAACACCACCTGCATACAGTAAATGCCCTATGAATAGTTTTTTTACTCTGGAGTAGGTTTGTTTCACAAGTCTGTCAGTTTTACCTATGGACACGTTGTAATAGTGGCCACCATAAGTATATCATACCACAAGTGGTGACAAAAGTGGAAGAGGAGATTAGACATGTTTTACAGAAAAGAGAAGAGTAGACAAAGACTTGACACGATTCTCGGGACAATATTGCCCAAATCTGGCACCTCTGGGTCACAGGAAGCATTTTCCCCTCAAAAACACTGCTTACATTTCTCCATCCCTTCAAGGACAGAGCTAAATTGTGGCACTTTAAAACTAAGATTGTTGCACAGCAAAAGAATAAAACGTTATAATCTTATGTGTTTTGGTGGGGTGGGTGGGTGGTAGTTATTGTAGACTTTCCCTGAGAAAACTGATGGAGCCACCAATACATTTGGTAGCTCAAGTCTTGCTGAAGGGCTGTTCTGCTCACTAAAGATCTCCAAAAATAACTCTGGCAGAAGACTTCCAGAGACTTTTTCCTTTTTCTTCGTATCAGGCAACTCTTCCCAATTATTCTTTTGTGCTGTCATTTATAAACAGTGAATAGCTATGAAAGAAGAGCTTTTCAGCAAAGGAAAGCAGTGACATCCAACCCTTAGCTGCCACGTTCTATTTTCTGACTTCCTTCTTTGAGACAGTCATGAAACTGCCATGATTGAAACTATGAGAGTTTGGTGATCAGATTTCAGTAGGTCTCAGGAAAAGTTCATGAGTACTTTTATTCAGTTCTTTTATTGAATGATAAAATGTTTTATCTTCTTTTTTTTTTTTAAAGATTTTATTTATTTGACAGAGAGAGATACAGCGAGAAAGGGAACACAAGCAGAGGGAGTGGGAGAGGGAGAAGCAGGCTTCCCGCTGAGCAGGGAGCCTGATGCGGGGCTCGATCCCAAGACCTGGAATCATGACCCGAGCAGAAGGCAGCCGCTTAACGACTGAGCCACCCAGGCGCCCCAATAAAATGTTTTATCTTCATTGTACAAAATGGAAAATGCAGAAGAGTGGATAGAAGAATTAAAAGTTACCTGCAGTCTTATAACCAGATGTAATCACTTCTAAAAAAAAGTGTGCACGTGTGTGTGTGTGTGTGTAAGAAAGTTTATTTTCACACTTTGCATTATGTTCAATGAAGTACAACTAGATTAAAATTAGATTATAGATGATGGGTACATAGATAGATGAAGTAGATAATTGATAGACAAGTAGATAGAATACATTATATATGTCATATAAATGGGAAAAAGCAATTGGGATCATTCTAAAAACCATGTTAATATCATTTATTGGTATTCTGCATATCATGAGGAGTTTTCCATGTATTTAGGCATGCTGTGAACACGATTTTTAATAGCTA
Source organism: Neomonachus schauinslandi (assembly GCF_002201575.2). Classification (NCBI taxonomy): domain Eukaryota; kingdom Metazoa; phylum Chordata; class Mammalia; order Carnivora; family Phocidae; genus Neomonachus; species Neomonachus schauinslandi. Next base: position 39,986,246 of record NC_058405.1, on the reverse strand, counting down.
CAAAAATGTTATCATATTACTACACCATTATTTATTTAACCTGAACTGAATTACAATATTTAATTATAAAACTATTCCTCTATTGTTGAATGTTAAGTTGTTTCTATTATTTTTCAATCTTAATCTTAAAAGTCCTTTGAAGGACTTTCTAGAACATCAAACATAGTTTGATTCTTGATTATTTCCTTAGGATCTACTCTTAAGAATAAAAATACTGATCAGAGGACCAAATTTCCCTCCAAAAAACGTGAACCAATTTTCATTTCACCACAAGTATATGAGAATCCCTAACTGTATTAATTACTAATTTTAGGCTTAGCCAATGAGAAAGGGGGGGACATATTATCATATTGTTTTTTTTAATTGCATTTTAAGAATTATTGGTTGGGGCGCCTGGGTGGCTCAGTTGGTTAAGCGACTGCCTTCGGCTCAGGTCATGATCCTGGAGTCCCGGGATCGAGTCCCGCATCGGGCTCCCCGCTCAGCAGGGAGTCTGCTTCTCCTTCTGACTCTCCCCCCCCCTCATGCTCTCTCTCTCTATCTCATTCTCTCTCTCAAATAAATAAATAAAATCTTTAAAAAATAAATAAATAAAAATAAAAATTATTGGTAAAGCTAAACATTTTTGTTGTTGTTTTAGTCCTTTGCTGTTTTTAAAAAATTTGAATGTCATTATACTTTATATTTGGAAGGGTTCTTCAAACTTTTGAGAAAAATACAGGTTCAAAAATATTTTATTAATCAATTGTCTATTAGTTTTATCTGTGATGACGTCTGATATATCAGCTTTAAAAGACCAGGTAAAACATTATTTATGTGTGCTTGGGCTATTCACCTCTATTTTATAGTATTTGTATTATTTTTTATAAAAATTGTTATTTAACATATTTTAAACCTCTGGAATTTGGGGGGGGGGAGTATATATTGTAACTAACAAAAATTTCCTAAATACCCACTGCTTCCTGCACCTTTTTATGACTAACCTGTCAGTATTGCTAATATTTATGCGGTTGTCTTCAAGACTGCATATTCTGTTCCATTTACCTATCAGTGGATTTTTATGCAAACTGATTTTAAAATTACTCTATTTTACACTATATTTAAACATTTTGTTGGTAAATCCTATTTTATTATTTTTCAAAGTATCTTTATTTTCACTGATTTAACGGTACTAGCCACCATAGACTTGACAGTTCCCTGCTCCCTCTACTATACTAATTACTGATTACTCTGAAGTTGAGACATATTTTGACAAGTTCCAACAAAAACTCCCGTGGAGAAGTGATATATATTTTGTTACATCTATAAATTCATTTGGGAAAATTTGAAATTCCTACACTATTCAGTTTTTCTTATTGTGTCTAATTTATCACAAGTCAGTGTTCATTAGAACACATATCTATTGATGCCTATGGTCTACCAGACACTGCTCTAAATTTTGGGAAAATAGGAGTGGCAAAACAGATTAAAATCCCTGCCATCGAGGGTTTTACATTCTAAAGAGAACAGAAAGACAATGAAAAAACCAACAACAAGAACAAAGATTAAAACATACTATGTCAGAGTTTATAAAACCTGTGGATATAAACAAAGCAGGGTATGTCTGACAGGAAGTATGTTTGTGTGCTGGGTGATCAGGAGAGGCCTCAGTGAGGAAGTGCTATGTTAGCCGGGGGGCGTGAAGCTGGGAAAGGTGCAAGTCAGTCAACTATCTGGGGGCATGGCATTCTAGAGAGAGGGAACAGCCAGTTCAAAAAATTTTTTTTGTAATGTAAGATTCCTTCAAGTTTTGTCTTCTTTGGATTCTCTCCAATCTTTTCTTGCAGTTACTTTAATGCGTTTCATATTTTTAATTGTTAAGACAAATAATATAATTATTGTATCAGTATTTTTATTATTATATCATCTAGGTTACTGCCATTTATAGAACAGAAATAGACTTTCGTACTTTCTATTTATTTGGGGGAGGGTATTAAAATGTGTTGGTCTTAAAACACTATTTCAAATAAATTTTCATGACATATAAATAAAAATGGTGGTTGTGCCCAGCCTTCCTTATCCTTTACACCTCAGAAATAGGAACTTACTATTGTTACCTATTTCTTTGGGTGGTCACGTCCATATTTCTAAATAATATGCTTCAAGTACTATTTCCTGAGTTTTCAGTTCTAGCTACTTAAACATCTCCTCCCATCCCCATCCTTACACATACTTCTAACAGTGTCTCAAACACAGTCATTTTATGGTTTTTATTTTTTTTATTTTTATTTATTTTTATTTTTTAATTTTTTAAGATTTTATTTATTTATTTGACAGATAGAGAGCACAAGTAGGCAGAGAGGCAGGCAGAGGGAGAGGGAGAAGCAGACTCCCCGCCGAGCAGGGAGCCCGACGTGGGGCTGGATCCCAGGACTCCAGGATCATGACCTGAGCCGAAGGCAGCTGCTTAACCGACTGAGCCACCCAGGTGCCCCTATTTTTATTTTTTTTAAAGATTTTATTTATTTATTCATGAGAGATAGAGAGAGAGAGAGGCAGAGGCAGAGAGAGAAGCAGGCTCCCTGCGGAGCAGGGAGCCCCATGCGGGACTCTATCCCAGGACCCTGGGATGATGACCTGAGCTGAAGGCAGACGGTTAACCGACTGAGCCACCCAGGCGTCCCCATTTTATGGTTTTTATTAAAACAATATTCTAGGGGCACCTGGGTGGCTCAGAGGGTTAAGCATTTGCCTTTGGCTCAGGTCATGATCTCCAGGTCCTGGGATCAAGCCCCATGTTGGGTTCCCGGCTCAGTGGGGAGTCTGCTTCTCCCACTCCCTCTGCCTCTCCCCTTGCTTGTGCTATGTCTCTCTCTCTCTCTCTCAAATGAATAAATAAAATCTTTTTTAAAAAATCAATATTCTGTGAGTTATAACTAATGAACTACTCTTCAGATCTATACGACTTAGTTATGATGACTAAATGTTTTTCTTGACTGACTTTTTTTGTTTGTGCGTTTTAGCCTGTGAATCATCATCTCATTTATTTGTTCTTTTTTTCCATCTATACCCATCATGATTCCTTCTCTCCAAGGCTCCAATAAACCTTCAAAGTTCTTCTCAATACAATGAACACACTGGGAAATCTATCATTTTCATTTTATAATGCTTGTTTTCAAATTGTCTTCCTTGCTGAAATCTCTCCGGAGCTCTCTCTCCTCCTATTACAACCTAGATCGGTGGTGGGTCTTGTGATTTGAGGCAGTTGCCTCATTGTCTTTCTAGGATCTGTCTTCACCTTCCTCCTGGGGATTCAACTTCCCTCTTTCCTGCATTGAATCCTCTATATCCTTGATTTTATGACTTCCTCTTTCTTGGTTAACTCCATCTGGGGGAGGCTTACCTTCCAGTATCCAGGAGCCAGCAACCTGTGGGCCTGCCCACCAAATCTGATTCTCCCTCTATTTTTATACAACTCAGGAGCTAAAATAATTGTTACATTTTCAAATGTTTGAGGGAAAAGGAATAATATTTCATGGCATACATGTGACAGTTTATGAAATTCAAATATCAGTATCCATAAATAAAGCTAATTGGAACATAATCACGCTCATTCATTTACATATTGTCTATAGATTATTTCACACTCCAAGGGCAGAGTCCAGTGACTGCAACACAGACTTGATGGTCCATACAAAATCTGAAATATTTATTATCTGGATCTTTATATAAAAAAAGTTGACCACTGTAATAGCCTAAGGGTGGGGCATGAGAAGAAATCATTTTGGAAGTTTTGCAATTGAAAATGTTTTTATGTTACCCTCATACCTAATTTATAGTTGAGCTAATTACATATTTTTGGGTTAAAATCACATTTATTTCCTCAAATTTTCGAAGTATTACCCATTGTCTTCTAGTGTCCAGGGCTATTGTTGAGAGGTCTAATAACATCTTAACTCTCTCTCCCACTTATTTTTCCTCTCTATGAGTTCTTAAGTTATTAAGAGCTCTGAATTTTCAAAATAGCATGTCTTGCTGTGGATCTGAATTTATTTGACTGAGTTCTCAGTGTTTTTTTTTTTAATCTAGTAATATATTTCCTTCAATTCTAGTGATCGCTGAAATATTTCTTTGATAATTTTCTCCCTTATATTTCCTCAGTTTTCTTTTGCTGCAACTCTTTCATTCAGAAATTGGGCCTTCTGGGCTCACCTTTTATAGTTATTGCTTATTTTATCCTTCATCTCCTATTATTCCTTCCTTTATTTTTTGGTTATCTCTAGGATTTTACCTCAACTTTATTTTCCAATATTCCATTCCTATACACACACATAGAGTATATGTAAGTATTTATAATATACTGAATATGTTACTATTATCATTGGTTTAATGAATACTTGTTTTTTATCTTTCTGTTCATTTTTTATGGCTTCACTCTCTTATACTCTCAGAAGACTAATGATTACATGTATTTTTTGAGTTTTCCTCTACTCAGTTTTTGCCTTTTTTTCTTTTGCATAGTGGCGCTGTGTAACAAAGTATGCAAATATACATACCTATATTTACACAAATATTTTATTTAATATTTTATTTATTTGCTTGTATTTCTTTGTTTGCTGGTGTTGACCCACCATTTTTGTGGGTCAGGAACAGTTTAGCTGGTTGCCTCTGGCTTTGCATTCTTCAGGAGACTGCAATCAGGGTGTCAGTAGAAGCTGCACACATCTCAAGACTGAACTGGAGGAGAACTCACCTCCAAGCTCTCTCCTGTAGTTGTTAGCAGGGCTCGGGACCCTGCATACTGGAGGTTGAAGCTATCAGTTCTTCACTACTTGGGCCTCTCCATAGGCTTGCATGCTTTCCTGGGAGGGAGAAGGAGAGAGAGAGAGAGAAAGAGTCCAAGACAGAAGCCATAATGCTTTTATGATTTTATAACTTTTATAATCTCAGAAGTAACATCCTATTACTTCTGCTATATTTTTTTCCTTTAAAAATGAGTCTCACTAATGCAACCCACCTTCAAGGGGAAAAACTAAGGAAGAACATAAACATCAGGAGATGACAATCCCTGAAGACCATCTTAGACATTGCCTACAGAGAAAGTTTGAGCTATACTTTTCCTTGTGGTTGCAAGCTTTATCAAGTGATGACATCATGATTGTGCCTCACAGAAATGAATGTGGTAGTTTTCCCTCTTTTTCTTTGCCATAGAAAATTTTGCTTACTGGTTACTCTTTTTACTGAAATGTTTGAAACAACTAGCCCTCAAATACTCCAGGAGTTTTCTCATCGACTTTTTCTTCCCAGTTATACAGTGATTGTTTGCCTAATCAAGGTAGGTCTTGCTCTTTGAATCAGTATCTCCCCCCACCCAGGATACTAATTGAATCATTGAGATTCTAAAATTTATTTGCATACATTAATTCATATGATGATTTATAATGTTATTATAATCTAACTCCTTCACAAACATGCTCCCACTTCCAAGATAAGTAACTTAGCATGATTCTATGGCCCTGCACTGTCCAAGACTGGACTTTATCATTCTTTTGTTCATTTGGAAATTATTCTTATAGTTTTATATTCAACTTTATTTTTTCAGCTTTATTGAGGTATAATTGACATAAAATTTTAAGATATTTGAAGTGTACATCATGATGAATTGATATATATACATTACGATAGGATAATTAACACATTCATCACTTTACTTTTTGTTTTCTTCTTGGTGAGAGCATTTAAGTTCTACGATCTTAGCAAATTTCAATTATACAATACAACGTTACCAACTCTAGCCACCATGATATACAGATTAGATCCTTAGACCTTATTCATTTGATAGCTGAAAGTTTGTAACTGGGAAAGCAACATACAAGTTCTAAAATCTGCTCTGATGGAGACCATGTTAAGCAAGGTCTGGTAAGACCTAAAGATCTTACCTTCTGAGAATAGTGAAACTGACCCCTTAGACTTCGTGGGTGAGTTGCTGGATAAACACATGAAGAGCATGGACTATCTGAAATACCATCTTGGCTTTCAGAAGAAATCAGCAGAAGGAATAGCAGGAAGGCCTGTTTGAAAGACCTGCTGAAGCGTCAGGTGAAGAGAGTTAACTTCTGAAGACAACACCATAAGTCTTCCCATTGTAGTTGGCCCTCATTTAAGTTACTTAAAGAGCTTTGATCTCCATTTGCCAGAAGACTACTTTCCTTTTTATCTAGTGTCCTAATTCTCATTGTTATGCATGCAAATAAATCAGCTTTGCATTATAAAATATATACGAATTTATATAAACATATACAATATATATTGTATATAGAAATATATATGTCTGTAGAAATACCCTTGAGGGCATTATGCTAAATGAAATAAATCAGACAGAGAAAAATACTGCATGGTATTACTTACATGGGGAATCTTAAAAAAAAAAAAAAGTCAAATTCAGAGAAACAAGTAGAAAATTAGTTACCAGGGTCTGAGGGGTAGAAGAATTAGGGAGAAGGTGGTAAAAAGGTACATATACAATAAATATAATTTTAACATTATAATTTATTTCTGAATTTTGTAATATTTCAATAATTATATTGAGTTTATTGTTTTATCATCAAACTTACAATTTTATTTATTTATTTATTTTTGTAATTTACAACAGCTTACTAGTATTAGTATTCCATGCTTGTCCCTTGTAAAGCAGTTCCCCAAATTTTGAGTTCTTAATGTTAATTTGTTCTGTACAGAATACAAATACAGATTCAAGTATCTTTTTTTCAAGATGGTAATCACTGATATAGTTCTGAACCTGTATTTCTGAGAAAATCAATATGTAGTCTTTAAATATTAATCAAAACTTGCATGAATATAAAATTCTCAAATAGCATATATCTATGTGTGTATATGTATTACCATGAAGTGTTTCAGAGATTTTAAACCAATATGAAATTTAATCCTTTCATAAATATATTATTTTGTTTTGTTCTATTTTTATTTGAATGTAGGATTTTCTACATTTAGTTGAATGTAGTTGAATTTGTACATGGTTGGACTAGGTGAGAATCAATTGATTGATTACACCAGTTTCATAATAAAACCATTCAGATAGTAGATCTCTGTTATTGTTTTTTTTCCAGAAAATTTTCTTTAGTTAATTCTAATGGGTATTGATTCTTTTTCTTTGAGCTCCTAGAACTCTTAAACTGGATCACTAGCCTTTGTCTCCCATACTTATCAATTTATCTCTCATATTTTTAATCTTGTTTTTTCCTCTTCTACAGTATACAGTTCTTTCTCAAATTTGTCTTTTAAAAGGATATAATGATCCAATAGATTAATTTCATTTTTCACTGCCTCCATTGGAAATTTTTAATTTAATTTACGTTTTTAGATTCCTCACAATATAACTCTCAATAAACTCACATTCTTTGTCAATCCTTTACTTTCTGGTAACAGTCTATATCTGTTTATAGGGAATAGGTCTTTTAAGGATTCTAAATAACTGTTCTAAGATTCACATCTATTTATTAGACCACCTAAAGGTCTATTTTTCCTTGGAGTTTTTAGTATGAAATTGTCTTTTCTTTACTCTGAAGAACTTTTTATATATGCCCCATATTGATTTTTATTGTTAATCTTTCCTGGATGAGGAGAGATATATACAGGCATGATCTTTGCCAACCAAAAGGAGATGTAAACTGCCCATATGGTATTTATTGCCCATAGGGTTGCTGGTTGAATCATCTTCCTTATCCGTATCTAGAAAGCTGACTGGTACAAACACCTCTTGACATAACTCCCAGCATTGAACAAAATTAAATAGTGTGAGTTTTCTCTGCTCTAATACCAGCATGTTTTTGTGATAATTTGAAAAATAATGAAGGAAAAAATCCCTGCATTTTCTAGAAAATAAATTTTCTTATAAAAGCCTCCACTTGTATCAAAACATCCTTTCTTGTGAAATCTGTACATCCTGGGATTCACTGCATCATGCCCACTCATCCTGGAAGATCTACTCTTCCTTTGTAATGTCTCAATGCCTGAGACATTGATCATATTGTGTGCATCCTTCTATGACTCTGGGGAAGTGGAATGATATATGTGTAACCTCTCTCTTTGTCTATGTCTCAGAACTGCTTTCAAACATGTGCAGTGTTGTTAGCCAAAATATTTTTCATGTTCTGGCAATGAGTTGTCAGCCAGTCTTAGTTTCCAATGTTTTGAGTTTTATACTTTCTATGTCTTGATAACTATTTAGCATAAAGAGGCTAAGTCTGAGAGCTAATAAGACAGTATCTTAAACTGAAAATTTAGATTTAAATCTAATATCTAAATATCTCTACCATTGTTGATGAAAATGCATATATATATATATACATATATACATATATGTACACACACACATATATATACACTCGTTTGGAACCAATATTGATTTTCCTCAAGAATAAGAAAGTCTATTTTTGGTGTGACAGCCTGTGTTTCATAGATGCTCATCCAGATTGCAATTTATTTATTTATTTATTTTTAAAGGTGACATTGTTTCTTCTTAGCATAACAATTTCTCTAATTTCTGTCCCACTAGGAATAGTAAAATAGATGCATCTAAATAGAAAAGTGTTTGGCTTTTTTCACTATAACACATTATCATTTTTATTTCTCAACCCCCTACTCCAAATTTTAACAGTTAATTAGCACATCATATTACTTGTGAAGAGGAAAGCATTCTTTAGCATGACAGGTGGCTGGGTCCCAAGTCATTAGAAACTTAATATCATTTCTTTTGAAGAACAAAAAGTAATGGATAAAATATGCAAATGATAATGCCAGTTTAGGATTCCATTTCTGAGATTTTTTTAAAATTCAAAATGCACTTATATAATGTAATCTTAGAAAAAGTTTGTCTAAATTTAGCATTCAAGCACTTAGCACAATGCTAAGCTATAATTATTATTATGAGTATTATTTAAAATTTTGTATATTCACATTGGTCAAAAAATATAATACAAGCAACTTGAAAGTTAAATTCCTAAAAATCATGTATGTTTTAAACCTTATCTACAATCATCGATGTTTTTAGTGCCTTAGTAATGTGCTTTAAAATAAAGTGTACTATAGAGAAATTAGAAAACAACTGATATTGGGGTGCCTGAGTGGCTCAGGTGGCTAAGTGTCTGCCTTTGGCTCAGGTCATGATCCCAGGGTCCTGGGATCGAGTCCTGCATCGGGCTCCCTGCTAGGCGGGGATCCTGCTTCCCCCTCTGCCTCTGCCTCTCTCTCTCTCTGACTCTCATGAATAAATAAATAAAACATTAAAAAAAAGAAAACAACTGATATCAAGGTCAAAAATTAGTTATTTGGTAATATCAATTTATTGACACAATGTGCAGTTCTACTGTCTTAAAATATACCTATGCCTACAAGGTTCCTGCCAGTAAATTTCTACAGTTGAGGAAACTGCCCTGATTTGCAATGACATTGAATAGCTTTCCCCAGGCAAATACCTGCAGACAATCATCTGTTGATGCCTGTCTATAGGCAGAGGAAAGCTTTAGGACAGTAGCAATGTAAAATCAATTATTCCCTTGACTGTTACAGGAAGGACATTACAGAACACAGAAGAATATTAGCTCCCATTTACACAGTTCTTTTCATTCCAAAGACTTTTGCAAACATGTCATTGATTTTTAATATAATTTAGAAGACAAATTAGTCAATATCTTGCTAAACTCTAGGTTGAATATCGTACTTCCTGGTATATTAGATTTTCTCAGTTCTAGCAAGCCAAACTCCATTTATTAAGCACTCAGCATGCACTGAGCACTGTGCTCAGTCCAATGGGTCTACACAACATAAATTTTTATGAATAGTTTTGAAGTTAGAAAGAATTGCGATAGAATCCTGTCTTTGCCTTTTGGCTGCATCCTTTTGCCAAATTATATAATCTTAAGAGTTAGATTCTTTAGCATAAAGTGGAAGTATATTGTTTAATTCCTTGAATGGTTATGATTAAATTTTATAATCTATTTTAAGGTCTCGGTCCAGTAGCCCAGTAATCACTCTTAGAAAAAGCACTGAATGAACGCAAGTCATTAGTATTACTGAAGTATCAAAAATCTCTTAATATCAACTATGAAGACGCTGTTAAATAGCTATTACTATTCTTCCTATCTGCCAGGTTCTTAAAATATTCCAAAGGAAAAACCCAGAGAAATGTATCTCAAAGTTCCTTAGTAAACATTAAAATAGATTACAAACCTGGACTGAGATTGAGAAAGAATTTGTAAATTTATTCTTGTATGATTCCTTTATTAGATGGTATTTTCAATGCCATTGAAACATTTATGGAAAAGTATGTTTTAAAGCAGAATTCACTGAATGAGACAGGTAACTACACAAATTTAAATCTCTGAGATTTCCATTAAGGGAGGAAAATATACATATTTTAAAAAAAGATATTTCTCATTCATGATATAACTGAGAAAACGAGAGAGTGATTATAATTATTAAGAGTCATGAAATTAGCAAAATGATATCCCCAAAAGCGAGTTTGCATCAGAAATACTTTAAAGGGTGAAAATGATACCATTAGCTAAGCGAGATATTAATCCTATACAGTCTCTAGAAACAGTCTTGGAAAATGTTTATTAAAAGCTAACTGAAGTACAAGACCAAGGCCAGTAAAACTCATAAAAAAGATACTGTATAGTGCTTATATGTTCCTTTATGGAAATTTTGTTTAAATGTTATTTTCTCTATATACATTTTCATCAAAACTATATTTAATAATAGTAATAGATCAGAAATGCACAAAATAATTACTTTAACATGCATAAATTATTTTTACTTTTCTAATACTCTTTGTGAATAATGAAAATAATGAGCCTAATGTACTGTAACATTCAGAAATTTCTACCTGTCAAAAGATTTCCATTAAGATAGACATGCTTCAAAGTAGTTTAACCAGCCTTGAGGAGACATGATTTACAAAACCATCTTTATTAGATGCATGAGTAAAATTTATTATCTTTAAAATGCAACATAAGTAACTAATGTTGATTAGATTTTGGGAAATAAAATAATAATATTTTTTTCATTCTCAGTTTAGAACTAAGTGAAAAATAAAACATATGGGAGACCCACAAAGAGGAATGGGGATGTCAACTTCTAACTGGTAAGTAACTTTGGAGGTATGGGTTTAGACCTATTGTTCAAACTGCTTGATAGCAAAAACAATTCTACAGAAAACACTCTTACCCATTATTCCACCTTATCCGTTATCTTTTAATAGGTTAACTCCACTAAATCAAGAAATCTAGACCAATATGAAACAAGTATAGAAAGCTGGATAGCCCCAAGGAAGGCATATTTCTGAAAACTCATCACAGGTATGGAAGATAATAGAAAAGAAAAAACCTGCCAAAGCCTGGGGCCAAAGGTCACAGAGAACAGTGGGCAAACAGTGGATTCTTCTCTCTCCCAGAGAGAAGAATCAGGGGTAATCAAAGTACCTACTACCTCATCCCTAGATCAGAGACTGTACCATGTTTTCCCAGTGGGATTTAAAAGTTACTATGGATTTATGACTGTGGTATGTTTTCTTTCCTTCTTTCTGAATGAAAGTGTTCATTGAAATTTTCCCATCCTAGTCTAATCACTGAATACACGGTGTACAAAGGGACATAACACAATGGAGCTACAACTGACTTGATGTAGAGACCGTTGTATGACCAGATGTTCTAGACTTCTGAGCTGGATGCAGTGATGGGATAGAAAGAGTTGTCTCTCATGGGGAGGGGATGAGTGTGTTCTTTCATGGTGATAAGGTGGAAAAGGGATACTTCATGGTCAGAATTGTTACTAGTTCTGACCAATGGATCATGAGTGGATGTGACAAGTGTCACTTTTAGGCTGAAGCAATTAAAAGACTTCACCAGAAGCAGGCTCTGTGTTCCTTTCCTGAAGCACCTCTGGACCACTTAAGCTGAGATCATGGAGGCCCAAGATAGACAAACAAATTCTTGAATTGCAACTTATAAGGAGCTGTCCTAGAGAGTCTCAAACTCTTTCAGAATTTCATTGAATGAAAAACAAACCTCTATTAAGTTAAAACTCTGAAATTTGGTGATTTAATTTTTGTTATTGTAGCTATAAATTTTATCTCTATATCACATATATAATATATAATATCATTATTTAATGTAAATATTAAATAAAATTAAGCTTATACATATAAAAAGATGCATCATTGGGAAACACCTATAAATTGGGAATTTCACTGATTTTTTGCAAGAGCTATTCTTGTAGAAGTCTTGTTACCTGGGAACAATATGTTGGGGGAAGAAACTTATACAAGCAAGCAAGATGTCAGGACTAAGGGACTTCTACAAATAAGCTTGCTATCTGGGAATAAGACGTCAGGGTAGGAACTTCTGCAAACAAGCTTGGGATAAGTATTATATATTCATTGGGGCATTAGTTTTACAAATATATCTATTACTTACTTAGATAACATTTTTAAGTATTTAAGTAAAGTATGTTTAAATTGTTGTGTGTGTGAATGATCCATTACTTTTAGGCTAAAATAAATAGATATGTTTCTACAATTAGTTGGCCATATAATTTATTCTCCAAGCCCTGACATTTTTTTTAAAGCTTTTATTTATTTATTTGAGAGAGAGAGAACACATGAGAGGGGATAGGGACAGAGGGCGAAGCAGACTCCCTGCCGAGCAGGGAGCCCGATGCGGGACTCGATCCAGGGACTCCAGGATCATGACCTGAGCCGAAGGCAGTCGCCCAACCAACTGAGCCACCCAGGCGCCCGCCATTTTTTAATGTTAAATGGGACATAATTAATAATTATGCCAGAACAATGGATGTAAACTGGGACTCTTCTGGGAAAACTAGGACATATGGTCACCTTGCCTAGACACTTAATTTCAAAGCCCTTAGAATTTCCTCCCTCCTCCCGCTCCCTTCTTCCTCTTCCTGAAAAACAAAACAACAAAAAAATCTTTCTTACTTCTCTTAAAATGTAGTTGATAAAACTAGAGGCTTTCATTCCACTTTTGGAGTTTAGACTTAAAATGCAAATACTCTTGGATATCATACTGATTAGTACATACATTCTCAGAGCAAGTTACGGTGGAAGGTTGTCACTGGTAAGATAAAACGGAGGCAGGTGAGAAAGGGTATGAGGGTTTCCACAGAGTAAAACAAAAGGTAATGAGTAATGACTGGATCCACCAAAGACAAACTTCACTTACTTTAGTCTTGCAAAGAGCCAGCCATGTCTGAATATATAGTTCCTAAAACTGAGTTATCATTAACCTTGAGAGAAATTTCATGGTGCATGTTTTATTGTTCTCATTTTATTCCTAATTTCAAACTGAGATCTACTGCCAAGCAACTTTTCTTTCTCCTTCAATAATTACCTGAAATCCAAAATTCTACATGAAATTTTTCAGTGATTAAGTCATTTAAAGAAATTAAACAGTCTTGAGCAATAATCAGTCAGAGCAGTTATCCATTTTAGATGAGTCATCTGAATAATAAATGTTTAAAAAAAATTCTCCTCAATGGCACTTTTAGTCTGAATTTTTTCTATAATTGCCTTAATCCCTCAGCACAATTACTAAATGTCCACACACTTCTTTTACAATTTTACTACCCAAATCACTTGCTCTTGCTCATCAGCTTTGCAAATTAATAGTATGTTAAATGCACCAGGATAGTGAAAGGAATGCTAAAGTGAATTTTTCTAAGTGTCTAATAAATGTGTCTTAAATGACATTTAGTAAGTTTTAACATTTCTTATTCTACAGTAAACCTGCATTTCTTTCTAAATTGCATTCTTCTTATGACACTGAAATTCATTAAGGCCAACAATGGTATTAATAATGATAATAATAACTACCCATTCATTTAGTCCCAAATATGAGACAAGTGCTGTGCTAGGTATTTTATGTAAATTTTCTCATATTCAGTTCTTAAAATAAGGCTGTAAGCTATTTTCATTCTTTTTTAAACTTCAGACCTTATATAAAAATCAGGGATCTCCTACACTAATGTACTTTTACATATTTTCTTTCAAAACTCATAACTTACATAAACGGCAAACTCTATGGAGCATTGAACATGTCTATGTCTATTCTTTATTTTTCCTCCCTTTTTATTTTCTTTTTTTGAATCAGGCTCCATGCCCAGTGCAGAACCCAACATGGGCCCCATTTCATGACCCCAGGATCATGACCTGAGCCGAAATCAATAGTCAGATGCTTAACCGACTGAACCACCAAAGGCACCCCTGTCTGTGTCTATTCTACTTGCTCTACACCATCTCTACCTCATTCAAGGATGGTAAAGGTATTACATATTAGGAAATTTTCTTAATCCCAAATATTAAATTTCAGGAAATTACTTTCTATGAAAAAATATATAAAATAAAATGTAGAGTAACAGAGCTAACTCAAAATAAACAATATTATATCTGTTTTAATTTGGTAATAACCATTGAGTGACTTCGGTTATTTATATATCGCCATGCTGGTATTTCCTCATTTACAAAAGCAGGAGATTATTACTCAGTTTTCATTTCACTCCATATGGAAAAAAATGTTAACTAGAAAATGAAGCACAGACTTACAAATGAAGAGGATAATTCTATGACAGAGACTAAAATTGACTACCAACAGTCATTTCACACTCTAATTTCTTGCTAATAGAACCCCAGTTTTGTTCTCTAACATTGTGACTAGTGGCAAGGAAAAAGCCTTGACTGGATACGAGCCAATCTTAGCAAATGGGTTTCCTTTGGCAGATCTTTACTTTCCCAGTCTCCCTTGCCAGTTGGAATAGCTCTGGGACCCATCTCTGGTCCATTATATATTGTCATGTGGAATATGACCTTGATGCAATGGCAGCCTCTACATATACTGCAGGCACTCTATTCTGGAAGCCATGGGACAAAAAGATTTACAAACCAAGTCAAAATGCTCCAATCACAGGAGTTACCAAACACAAGCAAGACGGAAGGACCATATTACCTGAGTTCTATGTTTGCAACCTTTGTATGTCTTGTCTCTTTGTCAACCCCATCAATCTTCTCTGCTGATGGTGTAGCTACGAGTACCAGAGTTGAGACTCTAGCAGCTGCATCAAAAGACAGAAGGTGTACTGGGCCCACGATTCTTGCTCCATTGGAGAGGTATGGATAAAGTACCTCTGGATACTGGGCCAAAGTGGTAGCCTGACAAACATCCTGAAGAATAGCATATGATGTATTTTTGTTTCTTTAGCAAAGAAATCATGGGGCTAGAATGGGCTTTACCAGTGGATGGCCAAATAAGACCACATGAATATTTAGTGTCTGAATATTTTGAGATGCTTGTATATTGAGTCACACACCTATTTAGTAGATCATAAGCATTTAGTATGCAGGTGCCTCACCAAGATTAGGTATCTCCTTCCATCCCTTTCTATCTATGTTTAACACACACCTGCTGTACTTATTAACTACTTATCTTGTAAGTAACATATCTTATGAATTCTGCCTATGTCTAACAAACTCTGCTTACTGGTTACTTATCTATAATGAAAATGCCTTAAAGAGTTTTACCTATGTTTATAAACTACAGACTTATTCATCTAAGAGAATTGAATATCCTCAAAAGGAAATGTGTATTTCAGATGTAAGGGAAAATTACTCGAGGGTATATAGGGATTTTTTTTTTTAATAGATAAAATCAGACCTCAATGTTTTCTGTCTGCTCACTTCCTTTCAGCTTGGGACGCTGGTACAAGACATGACTCTAGGAAGTGTGAGAGAAGGCTGCTTCTATGTTGGTGAAAGCCAACATGCTGGACAACAAGTTGTTGCAGGTTGGAAAAAAAAAATTTTCTCTGTTCCTAATGTGTTTGAGCCATTAAGTGAAATCTGAAAGTGCTTACTGTAGATTTGTTGTAATATAGCAACATGAGCCCTTAGGATCTAAGACACCATTAGATTTTCTTTGTTTGCACTCAAACACACCAAAGTGATTCAAAAGCCTATCATCACTCATCACACAAAAGTTCATCAGGGGAACCACAGCTGTATTTAAGTGTTTTGAGCTTTAAAAAAAAAAAAAAGCAAGCAAGCAAGCAAGGTGTGAGGAAACATGCAAAGGTGTTTTTCAAGACATGTCTCACAATTCATTACCATACATAAAGTTTTTAGAAGCACCCAAGTCATCCTTTCTAAACCAAGTCTAGAAGAAAAGAAAAACTGTTTTACTTTTTGGTTTTAGATATATGGATTGTGTGTGTTTGTCCTCATGGCATGTGAAAACTATCCCTGTTATTTTTTTGTCACACACACACACACACACACGCTATATATTTTAAGGAGTTTTTTATCCTCAATGGATAAATATATATTTAATAATTAATATATATTTTATGTAATCTGCAATAAAGGGAAGATGTAACTTCTCTAGTTCCTTGGAGATATATATCTATATCTATGCTAACACTGTTTCAACTATTTTATTTCACATATGCATCCATAGCTATTTCTATATCAATTAATATATATTTCACATATTATGTGTATATGTATCTAAAGAACAATAAATATATGTATACATATATGTGCATGTATCCATTTACCATTGGAGATATATATAGGTGTATATACATTTTTTTCAAAACTGAAAAAAAGTAGAGAGAACATTTGAACAGTTTTGAAAATTGTGCCAAAAATCCTTAGAGAAAATAGTAGACTAGACTACAGCCACTTTTTAAATCTAAAACAGTTCAGTGATATTAGACATACATGAATAAGATTTTAAAACTTTGTGTTAGAAGTTAATGCACTGATAAATTGGAGAGGAAATTAAATAAAAGACAGTAAATTATAGGAGAAAAATGTGCTCCAAGGAATGTAGAAGACATTACTTTATAGTTGAGTAATAGAATATGAGTAATAGATTAAGAATATGGAAATTTGTGAACAAATCATGACACCAATTAGACATGAAAACTTGGTGTCCTTCCTTGTTTTGGTTTCATAGCAACTACTTCTTCTCTTCTTTCTTTAACAAATGCTACTTTTCAAGTAATAGTTATTAGTATAAGGCGAGTACCTGTTCCTTGCTAGACCAATAGTAATCCATCTCATGATGGGAGAAACAGTACAGAGAAGAAATTTCACATCCTGCTTCTGATACTTACTAGCAGTGTAATGTGGGGCAAGTAAGTTACCTTCCCTGTTTGGTTTCTTCAACTGTGAAGTTTAAGTGAGCTAGTCAACACTAGGTATATAAAAGCGTCCCTTTAAAAAAAGATTCAACAAATATTAACAACAACAATAAATAAAATAAAAATTCCTAACTTAACTCCTTGAATTCAGACTGCTACTTTAGATGATAGAAAAATAAAAACAGATTACTTGATTGGGGGGAAGATGGAGAACACATAATTTTCCCTATTCCTCCTGCCAATACAACCAAACTCCCTAGATATTATATATAAAACAGACAAAGGAAGATTGAAAAGTGGAGAGAAGGCAGACCAGCTAGGGACCCTGGTATCAGAAACACCGTAATGGTGAGTTTCCAGGATTTTTGTTTTGTTTTGTTTTGTTTTTGCCTCAAATACTCTAGACTGGACACTGGAAAAGCTTGTAACCCAGAAATGCCAATGGAAGCAGAAAAACAACAACTATCTTGTGTATCTAAAGGACAGAAAGGAGCAGCCTCAGAAGACAGAAAACTTTCAGACAATAACTACTCTGCTATGGGCAATACCACAGAAACAACTGTGGCCTCACTCTGATCCACACCAGGAAATTCTGAATGGGTAGTCTAGAATTCCATCCTGCAGAGGCTGCAGGGAAGTACCCCAACACATTTGCTAGGGTGGTGTCAAAGAAGGCTGAGTAGAGAGTTGGGAAAATTTCTTCCCCTCCAAATGTTAACAAGCTTCCTTCCCACCATCCAAGGTATGAATGGAGACCACTTGAGAAGCTTGTACTTTCAACTCCACCCACTAGTGATGAGGCAACCTTTCTCCTGCCTGCAGTTATGGTGTCAGAGGAGACCAAAGAGAGAGTTAGGACTTTCAGCATCACCCAACAGTAACCAGGTGACATCCCTCCCACAGTGCCAGTGGTGGCCACATGGAGAGCAGCAACAGGGCCCTCTTATCCCTCAGAGCCTGAGGCCTCAGAGGCACCTGGCTACTTCAGGTATTTCATACTGTTAAAGCAAATATTTTTTTTTTAAGTGCAAAAGAATTATATAAGGGAACTGTCAAGTATAATAGAGGTATTTTTTTCTATTATTCAGGGGTTTTCATCACTTTCTTCAATTCAGTGAGCTTCCTATTCATCTTTCCAATAAATCATTCTTCTATTATGGATGTTATAATGCTCTGTATTTCCTAGAAACACCAAGAGTTTTGTTTTTGTCACGTGATCAGGGTCCACCAAACAGTCATTCACACGAGATATAAGAGTCAAAAGTGACCAAGTTTTGAACCTTCCTTAAGGAAATCAGGGCTTGAGGAAGAGGCATTTAGCATATTTATATATGCTATATAATATATATATGTATATATATATATTATATAGCATATATATATATTATATTTTTTTCTTTTCTACCCAAGTTCAAGATATTGTAAAACATCAGTGAAATAGGATCCACTGTCAACTTCTTAAGGACATTAGTGTAAAGATGTAGTCAGATGTTAGTGTAGATGGAAAGATATCTTTCAGAGGGATGCCAAATTCTTTTCTTGCCCAACAAGAACAATCCTGTGCTGTGGTTGGACATTTATCCTAAGTGTATTATCTTATGTTATCATTCAAATCCTAAGACACTCCTAGAAATTCTGTGTGCTGCTTATTATTTTCTTCAAAAATCTAATTTAAGGGAATTCTGTTGCCTACAACTAACAGTGACCAATATAATAATTGGTAAAAGAAATGGTTGCAAGAAAAATAAGCTAAAATAAATGAGAATCTAAAGTATTTTTCGGACCTAGAGTTTGAAGGCAATGAAATCTGGTTAACATAATCTAAAGAAACACTGGTAAGCTCTGGCACATAATAATGAAACATTAAATTATTAAATATGGGTACTTGGAGTAAAAAGCCTATTGAAAGCAAAACTTTTTTTTTTTTTTAAGCTTTTATTTATTTATTTGACAGAGAGCGGCACAGCGAGAGAGGGAACACAAGCAAGGGGAGTGGGAGAGGGAGAAGCAGGCTTCCCGCAGAGCAGGGAGCCCGATGCGGGGCTCGATCCCAGGACCCTGGGATGATGACCGGAGCTGAAGGCAGATGCTTAACGACTGAGCCACCCAGGCACCCCGTGCAATAGACACTTTCGAAAGACTGTGATATGAGCTGGCTGCTTTTAAGTTTGATGGAGAGCTTAAAGAAAATGACTCAATTAAATTGTTGAACAAAAGCATGGTCAGAGAACCTACTGGGTTTCTTCTTGTAGTAGCAGAGTTCAATGGCTGAAGATCAGATGTTGAATCTACACTTGAGCAGTACTGAAATATACCATGAGATATACTCACAGTGCTTCCAGAGTTTTATAGGAAAATGGAATCATTGCTTAGGAGAGAATGGGAAATTAGGCAATACACTGGAGACATTCAGTTGCCTCTGAATACACTAAGTGAACAAATTTACTGAGCTTCCCTTCCCTCCAGAAACAGTCCTTCTTCTAATATTGGATGATTCTCTCGCTGAAAACTCTGTAATGACAACACATGTTATTTCACAAAAGGATATAAATTTTCCTCATGTCCACTTATACCACTGTACATGGTCACCAGGCTCATAACCCCACCTGGTGGCACATTAGAATTATCTGTAGCAATTTAAACTATCCTGCTGTGTTGACCAGTTATACCAGATTCTCTGAGGTGAAGCTCAGAGGTATCTGTCTCTTTTAAATGTTCCCCAGGAGCTTCTTGCTTATTCCCTCCCCCCAAATTTTATATTTAGGATATATATAATACACTGTGTATACTTCACAAATGTTATATATGCATATATGTTATATATACATATACATATTTATGTATCTATATATTATATATCTGTATATATATAATCACATTTTTCTTATTTATTAATATTGTTAAAATCATGAGGAAATGCATGGGCATGTATTCTAAGGATGCAGTTGCTAAATTAGGGAATAAAGAACATAAATGTAGATCTGGATGAATTTCTTGATATGAGTACATTTAGAGGTTCTGGATTTCACGTATTGAGAACAGCTTAAGCAAATGGTTAAAACTGTTGCTATTATGTGTAAGGATGAGGATAGTCTCAACTGATATTCTCAATTGATAGTCTCAATTTCAATGTTTTTGGTAGTATTATGAATTTACAGTTATCAAGAAAGCAGTACTTAGTCACCAAAAGCAAAGTTAGTAGCAGAACTGGAGTGTTATTTGGGACAGTCGGTTACATAAAGATCTTTGGTGGTAGCTAACTCATCATAGTGTCTTTAGATTAAAAATACATGGACATCCTATTATTATTTGATTTTAATTTTAAAAACTATATGAATAGAGAACATGACAGCCTTATTTGACCCCTAAAACACAGAGTCATGGATCTCCACCCAATTACAATATTTGAGTTCAAATACACAGAGTATATTAAATAAAGTGAATGTTAAGTTGTCTTGAGGAAGGTCTCAGTGATAACATCTCAAGGATATCTTATAAATTTCGCTTCTAGTAGCCTCCTAAAGAATCTCTAGCTATATGTAAGAGTATCTATGTGTTGGGAAAAGAAATACCCAGAACTCTGCCAAACAGTAAACTAAAAGCAATGCACAGTAGCCAAACTGTGGAAAGATCCAAGATGTCCATCAACAGATGAATGGATAAAGAAGATGTGGTATATATATACAATGGGATATTATGCAGCCATCAAAAGGAATGAAATCTTGCCATTTGCAGCCACGTGGATGGAACTGGAGGGTGTTATGCTGAGAGAAATAAGTCAATCAGAGAAAGACATGTATCATATGACCTCACTGATATGAGGAATTCTTAATCTCAGGAATCAAACTGATGGTTGCTGGAGGTGGAGGGGGATGGGAGGGATGGGGTAGCTGGGTGATGGACATTGAGGAGGGTATGTGCTATGGTGAGCGCTGTGAATTGTGCAAGACTGTTGAATCACAGATCTGTACCTCTGAAACAAATAATGCAATATATGTTAAGAAAAAAAAAAGAAGATAGCAGGAGGGGAAGAATGAAGGGTGCGGAAATCGGAGGGGTAGACGAACCATGAGAGACGATGGACTCTGAGGAACAAACTGAGGGTTCTAGAAGGGAGGGGTGTGGGAGGATGGGTTAGCCTGGTGATGGGTGTTGGGGGGGCCACACTCTGCATGGAGCACTGGGTGTTATGCACAAATGATGAATCGTGGAACACTGCATCGAAAACAGATAATGTAATATATGGTGATTAACATAACAATAGAAATTAACAAAAAACAATGCAGTAACCTTGGTAAGACGATTAAAGTTCATGTCACCCTTGAAGACTTGAAATAAATAGTAGTGCTGATTCCTATCACATTTTATTTAAAACTTTGGCTTAAAACAAAAAACAAAAAACTTTGGCTTGACTTGCACCAAAGACAAATGAATTTAGAAAATGACAGCGAATCATCACAAGCTTAATCAGCTGGTGACTTCTACTGAAGCTACCATTAGAAATGTGATTTTTGTTTTCTTTTTTGGATAGAATTTTCCAGAATTTTCTTCATCTAACAGAGCTTATTTTCTTTATTACAAAAGGAGAAACATCAAAAGGCCTATGCTTTCTCCTGGAGGAGTTAGCAGTATATTTGTACCATATCTTCTGGGCCATGTTAGATTTCTGATGCTGAGTCAAATTCCTTCTGCCAAGATACTAAACATCTACCATTCCCTGGTACATTACTGTGGTCCAGTATAGCTGGTCTCCTGATTATAAGATCATATAAGCATGAAGCTGGTGGCATCCCACATGCCTTGTACAAAAGATAAACCTTAAAGAAACTTCAGGGTCTGCCATCTTAGTAAAATTTCTGAGTCAAATGGATTGTGGCATGTTGGAATGAATACTTTATAAAGATTGAAATAAGACAAGTTGTTTCATCACGTAACCCACTTTCCATGAGGCTCCCAGAAGCATAGAAGAACAATTGTGGAGCTTCTACCCACCTAAGGGTCAGCAAGTTTTGGAATTTCTAGGTCACATTTTGATTTAAAACTTATGTAAAATGGATTGAGTTCTCATCTCATGTAAAAGCAGGAATAAATATCCTTCCCTACCACCACACACTATTATCCTTTAAGGATTATCTTCTGTCAATGCAATTCAGAAAAAGAAGTGGTTTTCCTTTTCTGTGTCTTTACAGGCCCCAGAGTTTTGGTTGCCGTGTGTGTGTGTGTGTGTGTGTGTGTGTGTGTGTGTGTGTGCGCGTGCACACGCTTCTTTCTTGCTAACTAGTTTCTAGTTATCATTTTGTGTACCAACTTAGACTTCTGCTTTCTTTCCTGATGGTAACCGCGTAGAATTCCCAGGTTACTGACTTCTTTGCTACTCCCCTAAGTACCACTAAAATAAGAATTTTTTATGAAACATACTTTACCGAAGACTTGGAGTAATGGCAAATGTGTTAAAACTCAGAGTCATAATGCTAAGTCTAGCTGCCGTGAACAACCTCCAAATCTCAGTGATTTTACACAATAAGCCTCAGTTCGCTTCCCAGTTATGAGTTGGGTGACTCTTCTGAGTGTCTCTCCACCAAAAAAAGTAGCTCTGAGAGCCAGGTTCCATTTACATCACTGCTCCATTGCCCTCTGGAGCACTGTCCACATCATCCACCACATCATTCAGAGAATCCTTTGCTCTTCCAAAAAGCAAACTATGGAAGGTGACATTAAACACTTAATAGCCAGGATAAGAAGAGGTATATTTGATTCCCAACCACATTAAACAACCTGTGACATGCCTCATCTTAAGTCCAAGGAAGGTTGGAAAATGTGGTTATCATGTGTTCCCAGGAAGAAAGAAAAAGATCGATAAGCATCCAGCTAGAATATGCCCTGGAGAGTAATTATAGAAAATACATGAAATGAGAGAATTTAATATTAGATAACATCATTCTATAAAGTAAGGCTCTCAATTCAATATAGAGTTTCATAAGCCCTAGCCCCCCTTCATATTTCTGAGACCTTTCTCTTTTTCCCTTCTTCTTATTCCTTACAACACCACTTCCAAAACTCATGCAATGGTATTTTGCAAACTATTTTGACTCTTATTTTTGCTTAAACGTTTCCTATGTACACTTTGTTCTTACAACCATGCCTTTGTAAAATCAATAGAACCATTAATATTTTTCTGAGTCAAAAGAGACATTCTCCCACAGAAAAAAAAATTTTTTCGCTAAGCCAACCAGCTCAAAATGTAGATAGCTTTTACAATAAACAAATTTTCTTGCTGTCATAGAATTTTTCAAAATCCCTATACCTTCTCTTCGTATAGCAAAAGCTGTCATCAACATTAAAAGGTGGTCTGCCAAATGAGAGCTATTGCTAGAAAGACAAACTCATCACAGTTGTAACTGCTATTCAGAGCTGCTATGTGAGTTATATGAGAAACTGTATGTAAGTGCCATGTCACAAAATACGTGCTCAAGACTTTTTTTCCTCTTCTTTCTTCTCTTCCTGCTCTTCCCACTTAGAGCCTTTTCTCTTGGTTCTGACCTCTGTAATACACACCTCTATGGTTGACTTCTTCAACCTAATATTTTTATATTCTCTGGGATATGAGGTCTAGATATAAATGGTCTGGAGTTCTAAGAACACTGCAAATAAGTGGGTAAACATTAGAGAAAGACTTTTTATATACTTTTTATTAAAAAATGACTACTTTTTTTTTTAAGATTTTATTCATTCATTTGAGACAGAGAGCATGAGAGGGAGGAGGGTCAGAGGACGAAGCAGACCCCCTGCCGAGCAGGGAGCCCGACGTGGGACTCGATCCAGGGACTCCAGGATCATGACCTGAGCTGAAGGCAGCCGCTTAACCAACTGAGCCACCCAGGCGCCCCCAAATGACTACTTTTTAATAAATCTATTCCCTATGACTGCTTCTTAAAAACATTTGCTTCTCTGACTTACTTTGTTGTTGTTGTTCCTAGAGTGGTCACAGGCATACTCCCTCTGTGGCTTTTTTATGCAATAAAGTCATTTCCTCAGATTAGTATGATTATCTGATGCTTCAGACAGGTGAGCAACCTACTTGTTTTTCATCACCTCTCCATACTGGTCAAGAAACAGAGGGTTGAATCTATAATTTAATATTTTCCTACTATATTACTTATATTTTAAAAATAACTACTTAAAAAAGGCTGTAATTTTCTTTTATCCAACGTGGCCCCAGCAACTTACATAATAGTGGCTGGCAATGATCATGAATGTCTTCTTTCTTATCTATCCCTCACTTGGTTAATACGTGTTTATGAAAAAGTAAAACACTGCTAAATTATACTACAAAGAACGTTGGTAGAGGCTATTAGTGGCTGATGTCTACAAAACGCTGCTTTTAACTGGTTGTGATAACCATCCCTCCAAATCTGTATGAAGAACAGCTCAAATTGTGCACATTACTTACGGGATTTCTCATGGTATAGAAAACCTATCCCTTCTCTTAGCTTCACAAATGTGCTGACCTTTTTTCTTGAAAAACAATCTCCAGTTGTATTCAAATATTAAACAAGCACATGTTAAGCCTGCCTACCCAAACCCAAATTTAAAAAAATAAGAAAAAAGAATTCAGAAACACCGAGTTGCATTGGAAAGCAAGAAAGGGAGAAGTTAGAGTCCCCTAAACTATGCATAATCCTTCATACCTAGAAAACAGACAAAATTAATATGAGGAAGAGATCCATAGCTTAAAATAGGTGCCAAAGTATTACATCTGTAAGTAAAGTTTGGTGGAGAGAAACTGCAGCAAAGACAGGAGGGGAGGCAGCGGCAGCCAAAGCTGTTATTAGTTTGATCCCCCTACAGAGGCAGCCAGGGAAAATTTCTCTTGTGCATTGCTGACCTGCGTCCGGCACCAGCCATGGAGACAGACACCGCCAGGCAAAAGAACAGGGTTTAGGAATCTGAGCTGAAGTGGCGGGGCAATGTGCAAGGCGGTTGGCTCCATGCCGGCAGAAAGGGGGTACTCACACCCAGAAGATGCAGTGCTAACCTACTGTGTCCGCTGCCTTACTGCCTCTCCCACCCCTCAGCCACTCTCCTGGAAAACACATCATACAAAAGCTGCAGCACCTGCTGCCGGGTCTCACCCGTGAGCAGACTGTGCGAAGTGTACTACGGGCAGTCCAGTGGAAGTCTCACCTGGGAAAGTAAGTCCCCTCCAGAGCCAGCACTGGGGAGCAACTCAACCAACATGGGAACGAATACTTGAGGAATCAAAATTAATAGAGCAAGCAGAAAAGATGATGATTTCCCTTAATTACAGTACTTAGAGGAATTAATGACATTGGGTAATGTTCTAGTTATAGAAGAAATAACCAGGATCAGGATTTAGAAACACCAGTATATACAAATAATCGAGTGGTAAATATTAATTTGCTATAGCATATATATAGATAGATGTAGATATAGATATAGGTATAAAATTAATATTTGTACATGCATATATGCATAAAATTATATGTATATATATATAAAATTTAAAAGCAATCTGTTAGCAAGAATAAAATTTAAGTACCCTCTTTCATAACATATTAAATCCTGTGACATTTTCTCAGGGAAAAACAAAGTCTCTGGGATATAATCTGATCCAATTTTTTCAAACTATAAATGGATGGCCAAGTCCAAGAGAGAGTCAGCGTTTAGAGTAAGAGCCCTCTCTGCAGGCCATTGTCTGCAAGCATCAAGAAGGACCCCTCATACTAGATGGGGCCACCCCTTTGCAGAATACAATATTTCCTCTGCACATCTGTCTACACCACCATCAGCAGAGGTCTAGTGGAAGCCTGGATTTCTTCTTTATTCTGGTAAGACCCTTCCCCCACTCAGCATTCCCTACTCCCTTCATCGCTGTCTATGTCCCTTTGGTCTAAAGTCATTATGCCGCTCCTAATTGTTCATGACCATTACACAAGTAGCCCATGACCCTCAGATTATCCTTCATCCCCCAAACCCTAATTCTCCCATTTTGGCACAACCGCCCCTCCCATCTCTGAAAACTCTCACTATATTCTCTGAAACTTGAGGTAAATTGTCATCAAACTGCTCTTTTCTCCCCTCTTTTTCTTTTTCTTGAAGTAACTGAAGGCTGGTTCCCTCTAATGGTTCTGCTTCTCCTCAAGCCATCCCAAGAGCGGACTTACTTCTCTCTCACAGCCCTCAGACAGTAGGGTTTGGAGGTGAAGTAACTGCTGTTCTTGTTCCCCTTTTCTCTTTTGACTTCTTCTCTTTCCCTGGCTACCTCTCAGGTCTCTCTTAATGGTCTCTCCTGTGAGTACTTCCTTCATAAATTGCTTTCACAAAAATCTTCAGCTCACATCTTCTTCTGGAAAACAACAAACAAACCAACAAACCTAAGACAATAGCTTTGAAGAAATCAGAAGAGTTCTACAACCTGTCACCCC
The DNA here is from genome assembly GCF_002201575.2 of Neomonachus schauinslandi. NCBI lineage: Eukaryota > Metazoa > Chordata > Mammalia > Carnivora > Phocidae > Neomonachus > Neomonachus schauinslandi. Next base: position 39,959,589 of record NC_058405.1, on the reverse strand, counting down.
ATCTACTTATCTATCCCCCCAGATATCTTGGGATTTTTCCTGTTACAATGGGAGGACTATGATATACTCAGCTCACGAACTAATTTGCATCTCCTCTTATATTCTCAAGAATATCAATTTAGCAAATCTCTCCTGCCTCAGCAGTTTTTCCCCTCTCTGATTCATCATTTCCATCGGTATCTGTAGTGGGTTAAATGATGCCGCCCAAAAAGATATGCATAACTAAGAACGCAGACCCTGTGAATGTTACTTTATTCGAAAAAAGAGTCTGTGCTGATGTAATTAAGCTGGGGATCATGAATTGAGATCACCATGGACTAATTCAGGTGTGCCCTAAATCCAATGGCAAGTTTCTTGAAGAGAAGATGGAGTTACAGGAATAGGAACAGGCAATATGACCAGGGAGACAGAGGTTGGAGCTACACGGCCAAGGAGGCCAAAGGATACCTGGAGCCACCAAAAGCTGGAAGAGGCAAGGAAGGATTTTCCCCAGAACCTCCTGAGGCAGTACAGTCCTGCTAACACCTTGATTTCAGACTTCTGGCCTCCAGAATCATGAGAGGTTAAATTTATGTTTTATTTAGACCAACCTGTTTGTGGCAATTTGTCACAGTGGCTATAGGAAATGAATTAAGTATCCAAACATGATATTATCCCTCCCATCTTAAAAATAATACAAAAATGAAAAATTTTATCTTAGCCCATTTTCCCTTACAGTTCCTGTGCCATTTCCTTTCCTATTACTATGAATATCCTGGAAAGAATTTTCTCTGCTGGCTGCTTCTAATTTCTTTCTTCTCTTTTTCTCATGAGCCCATTCCAGTCAGGTTCCCCTCCCCCTCCCCCCAACATCACTACAAAGAAACTGTTCTTACTGAAGTTACCAAAGACCTCACTAATAGATTCTGAATCCAATTTTCATTCCTCAACCCTTATCTTTCTTGACCTATGAGCAGCATTTGACACAGGGGATCACTCTCTCTTCCCTTAAATAATTTCTCCACTTAGCTTCCAGGGCATCTCACCCACCTGTTTTCCATCAACCTTCTTCTTGCTGCTTACTTTCCACCACCTCAACTTCTACAATTTAGATTTCTCTAAGACTTCCTCTTTGAATTTCATCTTAAATATTAATATAGCTCCTTGGGTAATTTCATCCAATCTTGTGGTTTTAAAAAGTACCTATATGCTGGGTGCCTGGCTGGCTCAGATGGTTGGGCGTCTGCCTTCGGCTCAGGTCATGATCCCAGGGTCCTGGGATTGAGTCCCGCATCGGGCTCCCTGCTCCTTGGGAGCCTGCTTCTCCTTCTGCCTCTCTCTCTCTGTGTCTCTCATGAATAAATAAATAAAATCTTAAAAAAAAAATACCTATATGCTGATTTCTAATTTATATTTCTCTTCTAGTCCTCTATTTTGTACTTCAAATCCATATATTAAACTTTTTACTTATTATCTGTACTTAGATGTGTAGTAATTATGCTAACCATAACATATCCAAAACTGAGTTCTAATATTCCTTCTTAATTTCTTCTTACCTCATGATATTCTACATCTTAGCTAATGGCAACCTTATTTTTCCAGTTAGGTAGGCGAAAATATTTAAGTTATTTTTAACTCACCTTTTACTTGCTCCTCAAACCCAGGCACTGATAGCACATAACAGTTCTTCAAAATGAACTCAAGATAAGCTCACTTTTTTCCAGTTAGGTAGGCGAAAATATTTAAGTTATTTTTAACTCACCTTTTACTTGCTCCTCAAACCCAGGCACTGATAGCACATAACAGTTCTTCAAAATGAACTCAAGATACGCTCACTTTTCACGTCACAACTACCAATATCCTGATCCAAGGTAATAACTTCTCTCGGGTGGATTACTGAGATAGCCTTCTAAATTGCCTTTCATCTCCTGCCTTTTTCAGTGTCCTCTCAAAATGGTGGTCATTGTGATCCCATTTAAATATAAGCCAGCTGATGTTATGTTTCCACTCAAAACCATCCAATGTCTTGGAAGTACCTACATGATTTGCTTGCCTCCTGTTACTTCTGGGATCCCGTTGCCTACTACTGTCCCCCTTGCTTACTCCCCTTAACCATGCCTATTTTACAGTTTATCAAACAAGCAATGCACATTCCAGTCACTGGGACTTTCTTTCTTATCTCTTTTCCTTTCCCTTTCCCTTCCCCCTCCCCTTCCCTCCCCTCCCCTCTCTTCCTCTTCCCTCCCCTCCCCTCCTCTCTCTCTTCTCTTCTCTTCTCTTCTCTTCTCTTCTCTTCTCTTCTCTTCTCTTCTCTTCTCTTCTCTTCTCTTCTCTTCTTTCTCTTCTCTTCTCTTCTTTCTCTTCTCTTCTCTTCTCTTCTTTCTCTTCTCTTCTCTTCTCTTCTCTTCTCTTCTCCTCTCTTCTCTTCTCTTCTCTTCAGTTGTTCACCTCCTTATTAGTTCTTTATAAAAGGCACTTTCTCATACAGAACTACTGTGGTGTCCTTGTCTAGAATTTCCATTCTTCTTCCTGAAATATTTTTCCTCCTTAGCAAATAGCAGCATCTAACATTCTATATATTTTATTTTTTTAATTTATTTTTCCCTTTTAAAGATTTTATTTATTTATTTAAGAGAGAGAGAATGAGAGAGAGCACATGAGAGTGGGGAGGGTCAGAGGGAGAAGCAGATTCCCCGCCGAGCAGGGAGCCCGATGCGGGACTCGATCCAGGGACTCCAGGATCATGACCTGAGCCGAAGGCAGTCGCTTAACCAACTGAGCCACCCAGGCGCCCTAACATTCTATATATTTTAAATTTTTATATTGTTTATCATTTGTCCCTCTCATGGATTTTAAGATTCATGAAGTCAGTGATATCTGCCAGTTATTTTTACTTTTGTATCTCCAGGACCTGGCATTTTAGGGACCTAATTAATAGTTATTAAATGACTAAATAAAATGATGGAAAACATTAACCCTGAGAGGTGGAACATCACACTGAAATATCAAAAGAGAAATACCTGATTTACACCTAATTTGTAATTTTTAACAATAATAGGAGATTCTCAGGTCCCACAAATAATCAGAGGTAAGGTTTGGATAATTCAACTGATATTGTGGATGAAGCACTTAGTGTCATACTATTTAGATCTCACTATTCATTTACAATTTATAATCTACTTCATTTTGACCTATGATTTTATATTTTTCCAAAATTATTAGTATTAACTCCATGTCAGAACACACCATATTGTATGGTAGAGAATTGAAAGAATTCTAATGATAACTTTTAAAATGGATTATCACTTTTTTGAACTGCTAAAATTATTTTGATTAATGCTTCTATTATTTTTATCAGAAAATATATTATATTTGGTACAATGTACCCATATTCATGATTTTACCTAAACCATGCCTCAAAATTACACTCAAAGATATCTTTCTTTTAAAGATTTTAGTGAAAAAATATTTCTATAGTCCTCCTGATGATCATTATGTTTTAATTCTAGCATAGTTTCCTATATCTTTAAAAAGATATAGGTGTTGATTGAGGTCTGTTTCCAAGACCTATACCTGAATAATAATAATAATTCATTATTTTTAAAATAATTTATATCAAAATATTTCATTAGATATCACCACTGTTCTTTTCTTTTCTTTCTTTCTTTCTTCTTTCTTTTTTTTTTTTTTTTGAGAGAAAGAAAGCACAAGAGAAGAGTGTGTGCACAAGCAGGGGGTTGGGGTGGGGAGGGGGCAGAAGAAGAGAAGAGAGAGAAAATCTTAAGTGGGCTCTATGCTCCATGGAGCATAGATCCATGATCTATGGATCATGGGGCAGGGGCCTGGATCTCATGACCCTGAGATCTTGACCTGAGCTGAAATCAAGTCTGACACTTAGCTGACTGAGCACCCAGGCCCCCATCACCACTTTCTTATTACACAGTATAACTAATTCTAAAAAAAAAAACACTAGTATATAACTAGGGAAATCTCTGAATGTCAATATACCTTGATTCTAGTTTGGATTCTTTCAGTAAATAGGAAACTTTGAGGAATCTATTAGCTTCTTTTGGCTTTTTTGAACTCACTTGTTTAAAACAATAATTTTTAAACATATTCCTTGATTACTTTTTTTTTTTTTTTTGGAAAGGGTGGGACTATTGCAAAAGAATGGGGGGAAAACCATCTAAAAACAGATACAAAAATATGGAGAAAGTATTCATTTTATAGATTCAATGCATGTATTGTAGAGATAGTCACCCTGAGTTTTCTATTTTTTATTAATTTTACTAATAATTACTTAGTTTTTCATGGAACAAATATTTGAGAAAGGTTGGATACTTGTCATGAGGAAAGCATTGTTCTAGGCCTCAAAGGTACAACAATGAAATGGATAGACACAGTCACTGCTTGGAATCTTCCAGTCTCTCTACAAAATGCAATTTATTTTTCTAAAAAAATAAAAAATAAATTAGAGAGAAAGAGAAAGGAAGAAAGAAAATATTCCTCATTTTTTCTTTCACTACCGTATTTTTCTTAGATAAAAGAGAAAATAAACCATCTACTATTAAAGAGTTAAGGGCTTGAGGGGCACCTGGGTGACTCAGTGGGTTTACTGTCTGACTTGTGATTTCGTCTCACGTCATGATCTCATGGGTCCTGAGATCGAGCCCTGCATTGGGCTCTGTGCTCAGGGGTGAATCTGCTTGAGATTCTCTCTCTTCCTCTCCCTCTGTCCCTTCTCCTCCCACCAGCCCCCATTGTGTGTTCACTCTCTCTCTAAAATAAATAAATAAATCTTTAAAAAAAGAGTTAAGGGCTTGAGGCTATATAGAAATTAAGCAGTTCCTTCAGGAAAACAATGCTGTCAGTCTCTGGGCCATCTAGATCTGACTTCTGTTCCTAATGTTTCTTCAATGATTTTTTAATAAACATTTTATTTTAGGATAGTTTTTGACTTACAGAAAAATTGCAAAGATGGTACAAAGAGATCCCATGTACTCTACACTCAGTTTCCCTATGATTAACATTTATATTAGTATGGTACATTTTTCACAATTAATGAACCAACATTGATACTATACGTTAACTAAAGTCAATACTTAATTCAGGTATTTTTAATTTTACCCTGACTTCCTTTTTTATTTCTAGGATCAAGGACACTGCCGAGGATGGCCAGCAATCCCTGTACCGATGGATGAAAGATGACTCCAAACTGCCGTGAAAGAGAGGAGAAAGCAAGGGGGTCAATGCTCAGAGAGGAAGACCCTTTGCTCTTCTTTGCTCCCTCTTTTATTGGTCCTACAGGATAATCACAAATCCTTATCATTGATTCTCAAGCACGTGATGTGTGACAAGGGGTCTTACTGAAACTGGGAGGATCTGTTTACAGGGAAGATATGATATGCTAATCTGCATGTTCTATGGGTTCTACTAATCATAGCCTAAGGGACAATGCACACATCTCTTAGATCACTGTTTGGGCTAATAAGGCTTCGGGGAAGGCAAATCCCCACAGCATTCCAAGGGCAGAGTGGTCCCACAGGCCTTGGCATTCCAAAGGCCCACCCCTTCTCCGAAACCTTCCCTTGCCCCCAGAGGCCTCTGTGTTACATTTTAGCAAGCCAGGTATTATGGCTGATTTCTTTCTTTCTTTTTTATTTTTTAAAGATTTTATTTATTTATTTGACAGAGAGAGACACAGTGAGAAAGGGAACACAGGCAGGGGGAGTGGGAGAGGGAGAAGCAGGCCTCCCACCGAGCAGGGAGCCCGATGCGGGGCTCGATCCCAGGACCCTGGGATCATGACCTGAGCCGAAGGCAGACGCTTAACGACTGAGCCACCCAGGCGCCCCTTATGGTTGATTTCATGCTCTACATAAACCCCAACAGGACACAGCATTACATTTAATTTTCACGTCTATTTAGGCAGTTATTTCCTTTGCAGAGGAGTCTTTTGTTAGAGAGAGGGCTCAGGGTGTATTTCACAATGATTAACCTTCTGTTGGAAGAGTATGCCCATGAGAACCAGGTGGGGTTCCTGCAGGTAAAGCTCAGAAAAGTGTGCCACCCCGCAGACAGCAGCCTCAGGATTTTCTCACTCTCAAGCTAGTCTCAAACACCCAGCCTCTTGCATTTATGAAAATTAACGTTAGGTATTCTTACCGGTTCATGACTTCAGCAGCTTCTACTCCTAGTAGGCAGATCTTGACAGTGACTCCAATGATTTGCCTGTCTCTCCAAATTTCAGGGTGTCAGTTGGCTCTGCAACCTCAATTTTCTTATGGGTCAAGGAGAAAGTATTGATTTTTCAGTTTGTAAGAATGGGAGTGACAACCTCCCAACTGTTTACGTGCTGTAGCTGAAATCAGAAGTCTTTGATTTTGTACAGCATCAAGGCTGAACATGTATTGCTGATTTTTATAGTTCTTAAAGATACATCCTAGAGGTGATGGTTATAAGAGACACTTACACGTTAACTTGCTTCTTGTAGGAATGCTTACATTTTCAGAAATCTTTTCTTCTATTTAAAGCAGAGTTAGTTTCTTAAAGGACTTCTGCTAAGCATGGTCATTCCGTTAGTAACTATTAATGAAAAGTTGTATCTAGATTTATGATATACATACATAACAAGCACAGAGAAGAATGATCCAATCTTTTAAAAAAAGAATAAGCAAGGAATATTTTATTCCTTTATAAGGGAAAATGGGATAGATTCTCCTATTACAACCATTTTTCATTGAGAAGGTCTTTATGAATCTGGAAAAACAAGAGAAAGAACTCTTTATTTTTGGCAAAGATGTACAGACTTGGGAATCCTGCAGCCCACACTTACCAATTTCATGTCTGAGACAGGTGTTTCAGCTCTATCCTCTCTAAACTGTGGGCAATAGCTGTACCCCACAGCCTACTTGTGATTAGATTAAGAAATGTACGTGGAGCTGCAAAATCAGCACACATAGTTGATATCAGTAATCATTAGTTTTTCCTCTTTTTTTTTTTTTTTTTCCAATTTCAGTTGGCTACCCTTTCCATCCTATTTCACATTTTTCTGAAGGGACAGGAGTCCTCACATTATCACTTGACCTCTGATATGTCTTTGTGAAGAAGACAGAGCCTGGCAATAGGGAAATAATATTATTTTGAGTTATTTAAACGGTCTGAGAACTATGCTACATAGCACACACATTGTTTCATTTAATCTCACAATATTCCCTGTTTATTTTTGTAGCTATGGGTCCAAAGACCAAGAACATTTTAAAAGATTTATTTATTTATTTTAGAGAGAAAGAGAGTGTGCACATGGCGGGGGTTGGGGGGAGGACAGGAGGGGCAGAGGGAGAGAGAATCTCAAATAGATTTCCTGCTGATCATGGAGCCCCATGTGAGGTTCCATCTTACAACCCTGAGATCATGACCTGAGCTGAAATCAAGAGTTGGATGCTTAACTGACTAAGCCACCCATGCGCCCCAAAGACCAAGAAATGTTAACCATTTGTCTAATATCACACAACTGAAAAGTGACTAAACTAGAAGTCCAATCAAGTTCTATCAGAAGCAAGAACTATGATTTCATCAACAATCCAGAATTTCATAAAATACATCTTTCATAGAGTAATAGTGTCGATTTTCAGGAAATGGACAAAGAAAGATAGACCTGCCTAAATCATGAAGACTTGGAATTGTATTTTCTGAGTCCAGATAACAGGTAGATGCAAATTTGAAGAGCAAATTTGAACAAAGTATGTTTTGCCTAATGAAATTGTTGTGAACAAGTGAAAAAGAAAAAAAACTGAAAGTGAAAACAAAGGAACTGATTGGATTTTCTTGTCGACAACACCTTCATAAGCAAATGAACAGAATTATTTTCAATGGTACCTAGGAAACAGGTGTATAAAACAAAATTGTAGCGTCTCCATATAATGGGTCTTTTAAAATGTCCAACCTTCTCTCAGCTAGCAATAAGACTAAGCTTAGTCAGCCTTAGGATGCCCATTGGGTAAGCCTTTTTAAACTAACAGAATAATTAAGACGGTAGCTTAAAACATGTTTAAAAAACCGTTGCTTGTGTGGATATTTTAGAAAAGTGGAATTGAGACTGCTTAATACATGAAACAATTTTACCAGAGATTACATCTAGATGGAAAATAAGACAATTTGCTTATTGACTTAGTAGTATTTTGAGCCACGCATGAGTGAAAAAAATCTGCTATCTCTATATGCAATGACTCTGAGATATGCATTTTTCTTCTAATAGGTTATTTTTAGTTGGATTTGACATTTTTATCTAATATCTCTTCTTGCATCCAATTGTAATTAATACTTGATTTGTAGTCTTAATACATGTACCACAGATGACAAAAGGCCAGAATGGATCATTTTAGGTTGATGGATGACCTGCCAATGGAAGGTCTTCTTTTCATGACCGCAAGTCTAAGTAAGCATCCTTTTATCCTGACTTACTGGTCCAATCCGGGTGTCTTTTGCAACCTGGATACACTGAAGTCCAAAATCTCCTACCTAGAGGTACTATACCTTTTCAGCAGTTATTTAATCTCTTCAAGCTCCATGGATTTGTGAAGATTCAGTGAGATAACATTTCCATGCCTATTAGAATATTAAAAAGGTTTGATTTTCTCATTAAGATGTACAAGAGAAGTTGAAAAAAAAATTATTCCTAGAACTTGTGCTTTTCATTAGACTGCAGAAATTTTCCTGTGAAAACCTAAGTTGTGTGACAGAGATGATATTAATGTCATAGCACTAGTACCACACAGAGTCCAACGTGCTTAAATCCAGGGCTGTCCCTTATAAGTTATAGGCCAACAGAAAGATGTTCTAACCCCAGTGGACTTCAATTTCCTCATCTGTAAAATGGGGATAAAGCATCTTTCTTTTATGGTTATTTTGAGGAAGACATATTCTGGGTTTTTTTTTTTTTTTAAACATCTGTAAATCATCTGTATGTATTAAATTGTGACCAGTATTATTATTGAATTAAAACAAGGCAGCTTTCTTCTATTCTTACTATGGTTAAGGATAGCAATGTAATTCTATTATTCTCTTACCATATAATGAGGAAGAATGTCTCTTAAAGCAGTATTTCTGATTTCAAAGGCCTATAGAGGCAAGCAATATAAATAGGGTGAATCTGGGTGCCTGGGTGGCTCAGTTGGTTAAGCGACTGCCTTCGGCTCAGGACATGATCCTGGAGTCCCGGGATTGAGTCCCGCATCGTGCTCCCTGCTCGGCAGGGAGTCTGCTTCGTCCTCTGACCCTATCCCCTCTCATGCTCTCTATCTCATTCTCTCTCTCAAATAAATAAAATCTTAAAAAAAAAAAAATAGGGTGAATCTGAAGTGCAAAATGATATAAAAAGGGATGAAGAATGTGTAAACTGAAAGTGTATGCCCACTGAGAATCTTCTCAAATTGAAAAAGTTTTAAATGCTAGTTTGCCCAAACAAATCAAATCTGTAGGATTAATCTGGCCCATTGTTCCCATTAAAAGTGGCCCAACATGTTGCATAAGGGAGTTAAGAGTGTAAAACAAATAACTTTGTTCTCTAGCATTTTTTTGTTTGTTTGTTTTGGCCCAGGGAAAATGATTCCATGTGTTAGTACTTATGTTGTATATTCTTTAAAGATGTGTGGCCCTGGAGGTTGTAAAATCATTTCAGAAATCACACATCTAGTGATTCTAAACCCACATAATAACTTTTGGAAGAACTGTTGTTGGTAGGTGACTTATACCATTTTTTTTTTTTTTGCAGTGGGAATTAAAACCAAAACAAACATACAAGATATCTATATACTTGTAACTTCAAAGAATTATTTGTATGCTCTTCTGAGGTCAGTTCTAATTCAAGACTAAGGAAAAAGCATGGAAAAGAGCAGAAAGGTATGCTTGCCCTAACCTGATGAGGATACGTCATGCTCCACACATTCCTCAAATATCAAAAATAGGTATATATTAAAATACAATTTTCGATGTTGCCTTTATTACAGGAAGGTGAATTTGTTCTTAGTTTTCTCAGACTGATCTATTTCTAATTTAATCAACTCCCAGGCAACTTTTCCTTCCATTAGACAAACCTGGAAATTTTTTAATCTTCAATTTATCTTTTGTCGTTGTACATCGGGTATGCTGAGAACTGTAGGGGGAAATCTCAAGCAACTCAAAAACTAGCCCCTCAGCATGGCCCAGGAGCTCCTCTGTACTTCCATAGTTTGTTTCTTCCCTGTTATCTGCAAGAGAATTTCCAAAACCTCTCTGCCCTCGCGAAATCTCCAAACCCATTGCTCTACTCTGACTTAAGAATTTCACCTTCTACTTCACAATGAAAGAAGAGGTTCTCAGAGAACAGTCAACTTCATACACCTTAATTGGGAGAATTCATTGAGCGCCCTCTTCCCACCCAACATACCCTCCAACTCATATCCTGATATAAATAAACAACCAGACAAAAACAACTAAAGATAAAGAAAGGCTATGGCTTCTAAATAAACTGGTCATAACAAAACTTCTCTTTTGTTTGCAAACTGAGTGAGATGACGCTTATTAGAAGTTACTGTTGTTCTGGGGCAGCTAGGTGGCTCAGTCGTTAAGCGTCTGCCTTCGTCTCAGGTCATGACCCCAGAGTCCTGGGATCAAGCCCCGCATGGGGCTCCCTGCTCAGCAGGAAGCCTGCTTCTCCCTCTCCCACTCCCCCTGCTTGTGTTCCTTCCCTCGCTGTGTCTTTCTGTCAAATAAATAAATAAATAAATAAATAAATCTTAAAAAAAAAAAGAAGTTACTGTTGTTCTATCTGTTCCTTGAGACTGACAGGGATTTTGTTTTACTTCTTTAATACCTTTTTTTTTTTTTAAAGGTTTTATTTATTTATTTGAGACAGAGAGAATGAGAGAGAGAGAGAGAGCACATGAGAGGGGGGAGGGTCAGAGGCAGAAGCAGGCTCTCTGCCGAGCAGGGAGCCCGATGCGGGACTTGATCCCGGGACTCCAGGATCATGACCTGAGCCGAAGGCAGTCGCTTAACCAACTGAGCCACCCAGGCGCCCTACTTCTTTAATACTTTTGTGCTTCTCACAATCATGGTGCCTCATAAATGCTTGACTAAATAGATTACTCTTCAAGTATAAACACCAGGAATACCTAGGTATATTTTGAAAGACAAATATATACAAGAATCTTTAGTTGATATTTAATTCTCTGAAAATGGTTTGAAAAAGAATATCCTGAAGTTTAAATCTAAATTGGGTAGCTTAGAAGCAAAACATAGAATGTCCCCTTAGAAATAAAGTAGATGCAATAGCTACTCAATTGTTGAAAAGATTGTACTAAAAGATGAAAAAAAAATTGAATTAGATTGTCTGTTTTTTGTCCAGCTGAGTTATTATTATTATTAATTTTTTTACTTTTACTTATCTCTTTCCAAATCACATGGAGATTTCCATGAAGTAACAGGAAGCTCCGTTTCCACAAGTTCCTTCTTAATTTTGCGCAATGGCAATTTTCCCATTGGAAACTTCTTATTCAATATTTATTCATTTAAAGGGTGGCAGGGGGATGAGAGAGGGGGGAGACAAAAAAAATAAAATAAGGAAAAATGGAAAAGGAAATGAAAAGGAAGTAGAGAAACTAAGGAGACGTGGAAATGCTAGAATGATATAAGTAGACTCAGCCTGTAAGTCGGGCAACAGAAAAATGTATGCCTAAATTTGTTTTCAGATGGATCATGTGTCCTTGAGGAGTGGCAGAATGCTATTTCCCTTTTTCATTCTACGTAGCTTCCACTCTGTTCTGTTTCGGGTGGTCACTGAAAAATTATATTTACTTACCAACTAAGTAATCCAGCAGCATAAGTAGAGGTCTTCTCTCACTGAATTGCCTTAAGGTATGAATTAAAATGTAAACCTGTAAAATATCAATAGAGCTGACATAAAACTTTTTGTTCCTAAAGATAGAAAGCAAAAAGAGTATGGCCTTAGGGTAATATACTATGCCTAAAGGCTCACCGAGTCTCCTGCCACACATTATATTGGAGTGTTATTACATTTTGTCTATTAAAGGCATAGTGCCCTTGGGTTTTTACAGGGTTTTGAACATAAATCCTTCTGCAGTTCAAATTTAGTTGATGCAGAAGTATATACCATGGCTCTAATGCTCATGAGTAGGACAAAATACCAAATCATTTCTTGAGATGCCTAATGTGAGTGTCAAATTACCAGCCTCCACGAAGCAAAAGGGAATGCTAATTAAAAGGGTAGGACATGTTCCAGTTGTTCTAATCAAAGAGAGCTTAATCCTTCCATAAGCTGGCTGGCTTTGTTGGAGGAAATTCTGAACAACCTTGTTACTTTTGATAACTGTAAGCCACTGACTCATGGCCCCTTGACAGCTAGCTGAGCATGTAATAACATTTCTCTGTATTTGGGGACTGGCTTAGCTGGCTTTATAATAGATTATTGTGGATGTTAAAGTGAAATGTTAGTCTTTCTTTAAAGCTCTGTATTCCCCAGTAATTAAGGTTATAAAAAGGGCACTGAGCACAATATAGTTTCAAGGTCGCCAAACACAGATATAACAACCTTCAGTTTGTGTAAATAAGGTATTAACCATAGGTTTGTTCTGCAATTGTGTCATGAAAAATAGGTTTTTCAAGAGCAGTTTGATGGGAAAGTATTTTGAGGTGAATTTAAAAATGTCTTTTTCTCCCTTTTAGTTCCAAAGAAATTAATGAATAGAAGGAAAAGCAAGTGATATTACAGAAAGGCAGGAAAAAGAAAAAATATATATATATATATAATTTTCAAAGTTGAACACTGTCAGTTAAAGAGAAAAACCAGATACCAGAGCAGAGTTTCATCCCAAGACATTTGAGGTTATTGGGTACAAAAAGAACCTTGGAGAAATCACAACCTTTGGCATGAAAATGTCTACAGAGACCACACCGACAAGGATTTCACTTTAACTTTCAAGGCAATGACAGTCATTGGCTATTTGTGTTTCCAATTCATTTGTAAATGGAAAAGGTTAAAGGAAAAGGTCACCCAAGAGAGCCATTTAACTACTTCTTTTGAAGGAAGAAATTGATACAGTTTCACTCAACTTGAGAGTTTTGATATTCACTCACCATTTGAATCAGATCCTTATGTTCATCACTACAAGAGGGAGAAGCATTACATCGTGTGTTTCATCAGAAATACTTCTTTGTGGTGTTCAATGGCCATATAATTTGAGATGAAAAAAGAGAGGAAAGATTTTCTATTTATGTATTGTAAAGGTAAAGCGACTTCCTATAGAGCAAAAAAGTCACACTAAGGGCATAGATTTCAATTGCAGAAGGGTCCTAGAGTTGGGAAAGCATAATTTATAGTGTCAGTAAGGCAATCATATTTTCATTCTACTGGATAAGATCAGGGCAGGTACTCCCCAAGGAGCGAGCCTCTTCGCTTCAATTTTCAACTGATGAAAGGGAGGATGTGCAATGCTTTATAGTGCAGACAAAAATGTCACATCAGTAATTGCTATGCAGGTGCGTAAGTACATGCCAAATAAAATCATAAATTATATTTCTCATGCATTAGGTGTTAATTGTGTCAGCAGTTAAAAGAACAATTACCACATAATATGTACCTTTTTAAGAGATAGAAATAATCAGGAAAATCATTCGGATAACCTTTTGTGAAGAATTAAGACTTCCTTTCAAGGTATTTTACATCTTTGTGTCTTTCTTCTAAGCAGAAATCTTTATTTTAGTCAAATTCCTGCCATCGAATGCCATATATAATATATTAAAGGCCTCCAAAATGTATCAAATAAAACAATAATTAGTGATATAATGAATTCATTTGAAGTTGCATGATAGAATAAAACGACGCTTGCATAATTCTCAGGAAATTAAAGCCGTTGAAGACATCACCAACCCGTTTCTCTCTCCCCACACAAATTTACTCAGTTCCTCTTTTGTAAGAGACAAAATGTTTAATCGCTTTGTACCTCACACCCAGAAACCCAGAAACCCTGTTCTGGTTTCTCCTCCCCTCTGCTCTGTCCTAGCTATAATTGCCATCCCGCATTGACCCGGTCTCTGCCAACCAGAGCCCTTTCCTGGTATTGTTCAAACAGTTCTCATGGAGAAGGAGTGTCTTTTTCCTCTCTGGCCACAAGCACTGGGTTGACACTTGCTGAGGTTCCAGGATCACTGAGAAGTGAATGAACAGAGGAAAGCAGAGACAGGTGCGCTAATTACTCTTTCTGGTCTATATAGTACTGCAGGTCTTTTTATACCTATAAACACAGGAAATATGGGAAATACATCTGTGTTCCCGTCGGACTTTGTTGTTGTTGTTGTTGTTAATCTACTCTATAGTAATTGCCTAGGATTCCTAGAACTTGCATTTGAATATGACTCAACCATTTCCCGGATAAGAGATCTCAGTCAAGTGTCTAAACATCTCTGTGCATCAGTCCCCTTATATTAAATTAGGAAATAAGTGTACCTGACTCATGGGAATCTTATGAAGATTAAATGAGTTAATATATGTAAAGAACTTCGACCAGTACCTGGCACAAGATAATTACAACAACAATAATAAAATAATATTAGGTTTTATTAAGGCCACTTAAATTGATTATGACTTTTAATCCTAATAAAAATCCATATCAGGTTGCTTTTATTCCTCTCATTTTACAGAGAAGAAAACTGAATTAAAGTCATAGTCTTGGCATTGAATTCCAGGTTCGTTTGAAACTGATTATTGTATCCTTTCCCTCTTATTAGACTACCTCTCATAATGTTAATATGAAATGCATCCCATTATATTATGGTTTATTATATAAGGGTCTGTTTCTTTGCTAGATCATAAATCTTGTGAGGGTAGCAACTGCATTAAATTCATTTTGCTAAACCGAGTGCTTAGCAATGTCCGTGTTCTTCCTCCCTCTCGCCCAGCAATTTTCCTTCCTTCTCTTCTGTCCTTCCTTTCCCAGGTCAAAGACCCAGGCAAAAGGATTAATCAATCTATTAGAAATGATTTGGTCTGGGTCTCTTGGCTGCCCAACATTTCCCTGCCACCACAGAATATTGTCACCCAAGCAAATACCATGTTTGCTTCTTTTCCCATTGCCTGAGAACTTTCCCGACTTAATTCTTGCAGGTGCTATTTCATGCAGGTGATCTCTTCTCGCTGGTTTGGATTTTGTATGGAGGTTCTGACATAACTCAGCTTTGTTATCTATAGCCCACCTCTCTCCAATCTTCATTGCCCTTGAGATGTTCCCCAAAGATCACACTGCCTTTGATTCGAAATTCCCAGCATAGAAATACTATGAATCCCCACTGTGGACCTGTTAAACTTGATTATTAATGACTGATTACTTCCATTGTTGACTTGTATTCCCTCTTGCTAGCTCCAAGATAACTCTCCCAGCACACAGTACTAAACATACCCCAGAAGGCCATGCTACTGTCACGAAGTCATGAGCGCACATAAAGCCAGAAGTGTTGAGGGCAAATGTGGCTAAGTATTACATAGCCACCATGTGTCTTAAGGGCTGAGGAAAAGCCTAGAAAGCTGCCAGTGACAAGTATGCCGGCCCAGATCACTTACAACTGTACCCAGTAAAGGTGGCTTATATTGTATTCTCCTTTACTTTTAGCCATATGCTTTTAGAAATACCTTCATCGCCAAACCAACTTTCCTAGTGTTTGCAACTTATTTCCAGTTAGCATGTGTGATATGTTGAAACATCCATTATCCAGTACTATGAAATAATACTAAATTTCTTTTAGTAATTTTATATACTTATTTGTAAAAATATATTTACTTACAATAAAAAAAACTAAAATGTCTACATAGTCAGTAACAGATTATGCTAAATAGTGTCAGAGTGTCAAGAAAATTACCTAATTCATTTAACTTGTGAAATTTAGAAATATCTTTAAGAGTTTAATACATTTTTTCATTGTAACATTGTGACTATCATCACAGATAAACATCCCAAGGGTGGTAGGTTAGAAACATGTAGATGGAAATAATGTATCTTTTCTCAATAAATTTTAAGTAATAGGGGGTAATATCTCAGTTAGTTAGCTTTCTATAACACCTCCTGATAAACAGATAACAGAGTACTTACTACTTAGAGATTGCTGGTAGGCATGTAAATTGGCATAACCACTTTGAAACACTAGTTGGCATTACCAGTAAAGCTAGACATTTCTATATCCTATGAACTAGCAATTCCACTTCTGGTTATACAACAAGAAAGAAATGAACAATTATGCCAAAGATTGAAAAGAATGTAAGTAGCAGTGCTATAATAGCTTGAAACTGGAAACAACCACAGTGGATCATCAGAGTAAAATTAAAATAAACAAATTGGGACATAATATACTAGAAAATGTTATGAAGTGATGACAGTGAAAAAAGCAATACAACACACTAAAACATAAATAAGCTTCACTTATGTAATATTGAGGGGAAAACCCCAGGTCTAAAAAAATAGTGTATGTACAGTATATAATCTATTTATATGAGGTTCAGATAAAACCAATCTGTTTTGTTAAAAAGCCAGGATAATGGTTACCCTTTGATGGCATGTAGAAATTGGAATTGATTACAAAAAATTCTTCTAGAGTATTGATAACGGTTACATGAGTATATTTGCTTTCTGAAAATTCATTGAGCTGTACGCTGATGATATGTTCACCTTTCAGGTTGTATGTTATCCTTCAATAAGTAGTTTACCTAAACAAGAAGAGGAGTCATAAAGCGAAGTATTAAAAATGGCAACATGAGTTTACAGAAGGTTTCATTTAGTCTCAGAGCAATTGAGCAAGGGCTTGTGGAAAATATGAAGATTAATTGGAGTTTTGAAAGAAGTATAAGAGCAATTCCCCATAACTCATCTTGATAGCAGTATCTGTTAGGATGAAGTTTAAGTAAAAATAACAAAGAAGGAAGGAAGGGAAAGAGAAAGAAAGAAAGAAAGAAAGAAAGAAAGAAAGAAAGAAAGAAAGA
>NC_058405.1:39914130-39942577 GCF_002201575.2 Neomonachus schauinslandi | reverse complement strand
AGAAAGAAAGAAAGAAAGAAAGAAAGAAAGAAAGAAAGAAAGAAAGAAAGAAAGAAAGAAAGAAAGAAAGAAAGAAAGAAAGAAGAAAGAAAGAAAGGAAAAGAAAGAAAGGGCAAATGGGTCAGTGTAGCTTAAGAAAGACAAAAGTGTATTTCACATTAAAAAAATAAATTTAAAGATATATCCAAGTGAGATATGGCAGATCCAAAGTATTCACCAGACACAAGACTCCCGTGTTTTGGTTGCATCACTGTGTACGATGTTGGTGTATGGCTAGATTTTCAGTCCAGTATGACTGTTGGAAATGCAGCTGTAGCTTCAGAGTCAAGCTGCTGAGTAGAAGAAGGAAGTGAAGCAGAAGGAAAGAAATGGATTTTTAAGTTGAATCATTTCCCTTTAAACCATTGTCTAATGGGAGCTACATTCCCATTTATATCTCATTAGTCCCATGGCTGCAATTATCCTAGGAGGAAGTTGGAAAATGCAGTGTTTCATTCTGAGAGGTAAAGCACTGAATTAAAAATGAGTCTGTCATTAATTAAAACAGGATAGAAGAGTTTGTGATAAGCGGATAAAGTTCTCTGCCACAGAAGAAACAGTAAACTAGTTATCACTAAGTACTTACCTTTTAAAACACCGGCTTAGAAGAGTAGAACTGATTTTGAAGTAAACAAATTGCTATCTCTGTAACCCTAAAGGACAGCAAAATGTAGCACCTGTCTTTGTGGAACACAAGCATGAGTGGCCATATTTTCAAGTCTTATTTCATTTATTTTCATTTTCATTTATATACCCACATTCAAAGAAAAGGAGAAGTAACTAGAACAAAACACATTTTCTTGGTTAATTTCATATTTAAAAATTTGAAAGCAGCTTTTGTAAATGCTTTGAAATACCTCAGAGCCCCAAATTCCCCCTATGTAAAGAGGGGAGCACCATTAATGATAAAATTCTTTGTTTTTGAAATTCTTGCCGCATTTTCCATGAGAGATTCTGATTAGGGCAAATTTGCCTTAGAAGCTTTCCCTGAAGTTAAATGCACTTTGAGATCTCTATAAATGGTATTTGTTGTAATCAGATTGAGCCACTATTACAAAAATATCGTAGCCTGGGTGGCCTCCAAACAACAGAAATTGATTTCTCACAGTTCTGGAGGCTATGAGTCCAAGTTCGGGATGCTAACATAGGCTCTGTGAGAAACCTCATCCAGTTTGCAGATTGCTGACTTCTTGTGGTATCTTCACATGGCAAAGAGCAGAGAGAAGAAGCAAGTTCTCTGGTGTGTGACTCTTATGAGGATACGAATCCCATGCATGAGAGCTCCTGACATGACCTCATCAGATCCTAATTACATCCCAAAGACCCCACCTCCTAATGTCGAAAGGTAGGGTTTCAACATAAGAATTTTGGAGGGGACACAAACAATCAGTCTATAGCAAGCATTTAGAAAACTTTTACACTAACCAAGCTATAGAAAGGTTTCCGGGTACTCTGCCGAGTTTCTTCAAGTACAAGGTTCCAGTTTACAGGAATTACCTCTGAGATGGTTAAAGACCCCTACTAGATTGTACGTCCCTCAAAGTCAAGAACAATTCACTCTTGTGTGTCTCTAGAATCTAGTAGAGTGCTCAGTATTTAATAGGCCTTTAAAATTTGATTATGGAATAAATGAATTGTATCCTGGCAACAAAAGTCTGCTGTACACACACAAAAAATGTATTCTCTCCCTCTATAAAGTGAAACTAATGGTGTATGAAGTGAAATATGGAGGCTCAACACTTCTTAAATCTAGGTGTGGGTAGGTGACCACTTCTCATCAGTGGAATGTGAGCAGAGATGATGAGGAAGTCCTTGGGCCAGGGCTTTTGAAAAGCAAGTGCATTGTGCTCTCTCCTTCTGTAAGTTTGAAGTAGGTATTTCGAGATACTAGAGATGGTGCAGCCATAAAATGTAGTGGAGCGAGGTCATTGTATCACCACATGGAGTAAAGCTACTCCAAAATAAGAACAGCCACATACATACATTCGATTCTTGGCTGAGCAAGAAATGATCTATTGCCGTAAGCCATTGAGATATGGGGATTTATTTGCTCAAAAAACAAACATAACCATGGCAAAGGCAAAAATCACTCCCTAAAGGTAGAATATATAAGTTAATGTTCTAAGATAATGTGATCTTGGAATAGGGGAAAGTCAAATGAGTGTTTACTGAATATAGACTGAAAGCCTTCCGTGTACCAGCATCTGCACTTGTAACTTGTATGAGACACTCTTTTTTTTTTTTTTTTTTTAGCATAGATATACATGGATGAAAATACTCTCATTTAGTCATGGCCATCAGTAACTAAGAAAAAGAACTACTAAGACTCTATTAAATACAAATTCTTATATTCCCTACTTTGAGTTCCCAAATCATGTGAATGCTTCTTCTAATTCAGGGTTTCTCAACCTCAGTATTATTGACATTTGGGGCCAGGTAATTCTTGTTGTAGGTGATTGTCTTGCATATTGTAGGTTGTTTAACAGCATTCCTGGCCTCTACTCAGTAAGGTGCCCATAACATCTTGCCATTTGGGACAACCAAAAATGTCTTCAGACAGGAGATATTGCCACATGACCCCTCGGTGGGGAGGGGTGTAAAACTGCTCCTGGTTGAGAATCACTGTGATCTGAATCTTCTTATGTCATTTAATTGCTTTTGTTTACTTCTGAACTGTAAATACGTATTATCAGAAAAGAATACCTGTTGGATTATTATGCAGCATGTCCCATTTATTCAAATTGACTAACCTCATGTTAAAATATCTTTGTTGCTTTCTAATTAAAAAACTACAAAATACAGGGGGGCCTGGGTGGCAGTGTCAGTTAAGCTACCGACTCTTGGTTTCAGCTCAGGTCCTGATCTCAGGGTCCTGAGCTCAAGCCCCGCTCCGAGTCTGCTTGAATTTCTCTCTCTCCTTCTCCTTATGTCCCCCCTCCCAAGGCTCTCTCTCTCTCGCTAATAAATAAGTGAATAAATCTTTTAAAAAAATCTACAAAACACAAAAATTAATAATAGCAAACAAGTTTAATCTACTTTGGGATTTGATGAGAACACATATTTAAATTATATCAATGTGTGGCACATAGTATGCATTCAAAAAACCTATTGATGACATTCTAATCCCCTCCTGAGCTAACAATTCTATCAAAATACATGTTTGATATGGACAGATACAGTTCATTTATTTATTCAAGAAATACTAAGTTATTAAAGACAAGTTTTATGCTAAGTACTGGAGTCCCAAAGAAGAAGTTTGATAATTATGATGGTCTCTTGAAACATTTTCCAGGAAGATTTTATTGCTCCATGAAAGCCCTACAAGGCATACAGTGCATATTACATCCACAGATTTAGAGCTATAAAAATAAAGGTTTGCAGTTTCTTTTCCTTAAAAGTCTATATAAACATTATTCAGCAAGAAATCTCTGATTTTTGCATGTTATAGTCTTGATATTTAATAAAGAATGCAAGCAGAAGTATTGAATCAAATTTTTGAAATACACATATTTGCATAGAAAACGGTATAGCTATCACAGTGTATGTAATGGAGATATAAAATATAAAACTTTGTAAAGAATTTCATATCTTATGTCTGTTGTTTCCATCACGATATTTTGAGAATATCATATTGAGATAAAATTTTATCAGTTTGTGAATGCTCTGAGTCCTCTTTTTATTCTTTAAGCCAAAATGATTACTCATAGAATGCATGTGCCAATATTTCAAAATAGGAAAAGTGAAAGAAGGCTTAGATCAATATAGATATGTTTGAAGTCTTTGAAAGGTCCCTTTCTTAAGATCTTCAGGAAGTCTTTAAAAGCTTGATTCTGATCGTTTGTTCTACTTGTTTTTAAACTCAACTGAAAACAAATTTCAAGTCAAGGCTTAATCATCACAACTCATAGCCTCTTTAGAATAGAACCTGCATTTCTTTTGAACCAATACATTTGCTAACACTTGTCACTTCCTACAATGTGTTTAAAGCTAACCTATACAGAGTTTCTTTCCTGTTTGTGAACGTAGTGATCAGAGGTTCCAGTTGACTTGAGTTGTTAATATCTAGACAATCTCTAGAGAGGTGGAACTGTGGGGGAGTTTGCTCCAACTGCTCCCGTCCACTCCCAGTGTCCTTCATAGGACACAAGTACCAAGACAATCAGCCACAGCGGAGAAGCAGTCAAACCCACGTAATAACATCCTGCCTACCTGTAGCTTAGTAGGCATGCTTGTCGGTGACAATAGTGTCCAGAATTTAGTAGGTCCTCAACTAATATTCGCCGATTGAAGGAGGAATGCTTGAACATCAGAATGGAACCTGTCTAAAATGGATTCTGTGGCCTCTCTTAGTACCTCGCCCAGCTAGACATGTTCTGAAATAGATATTTGGTAGCTTCAGAGCCTGCTATGTTTGTGAGTGATGTCTGGAGAATGTAGGAGTGCCTTTAGAAATCATACTACTAGTGGCAAAATACAAAAGTACAAGTTAGAAACCAGTTCTTAATTGTTACTAGAAATAGAGCTTTCCCTTTAGAGCAACATGTTCCAGAACAGCTTTTGAAACATTTACCTAAAACATGAGCAAATAAATAGATTTTACAACCTCTGGGGCATTTTCTGTCTGCTTATATTTTTAGCCATTCCTTTCTCATTTAGAATAAGAATACCGGCTCCCACCATCCCATAACTGCAATATTTACTCTGGGACTTAGAGTTGCAAACAGTCCCTTCAGCTGCAGGCAGTTTTGTTGATAAATAACCTCTGGTGTTTCAGGACTTGGATGCTTCAATGTTCTTGCACTTCAGAGCCTGGTAAGACTCTGCCTCCTTCCACTACACACCAAAATTGTTAATGAGCTGATTATCCTAACACCTTAGCTAACACTCTTATCTGAGAATACCTTCTGCTTACACTGGCATGATACAAGGGATAGTACCTTGCTCGTGGCTTCTCTCTGCCAAGCCTTGATCCTTCAATCCTTCTCCTTCTGGACAAAGCAAAAACGATGGGGGGCAGGGGTAGAAAAGATGAAAGATCTCCTTACTCTATAGTTTGTGTCAGCCTGAACCAACTCTATGGTTTTCCCTACTAATCATGATCAGATTATAACATCACTACTATGGGAAAGAATTTCTGTGAAAGCCTTCAAAAACCCTGTTTTTTTCCCCTCTCCTTTTTGGGGGAGGGGGAAATGGTCAGCAAGCACATCACTTCAATAGAGCAGGTAATTTTACTCAGTGTTATATTGATTATTTTCCTCTTCTAATGTGATTTTTTTCCCACTAATCTTTTCAAACCTGTTTCTACACACACACACACACACACACACACACACACACACACACAGGGATATCTTTGTATACATATGCAAATATATGCACAATACAGACAAATCGAACAGTAAACATTGAAGTTTTCTCAGTTTTCTTTTCAAGCACCTTCTAACCCACAACTTCTCTTTCTTAGAAATGCCTAAGGCATTAAAATGACATAAAAGAGGCAATAACATGGCATTTACCATAAAAATACTAATTTGGGGGGGAAAAAAGAACCATTAAGGATCTCTATTTGGAAACTTCAACTTTGACTTTACCAAGTTAATCTGTAAGGACTTTAAAAGAATAATGTATGTTTTTATTGGGAAATTTAGCATTCATTTTAAAGAGAAAAATTTATTATCCTTAACATATCTACAATAGCTGAAGTTCAGGTCAACTTTATCTAGCTTGTCAAGGTCAGTTATTTGGTAAGTAGTGATCACCTCATCCTTGAAAATCTTGCTTTTGATAAATAATCTCCAGGTAATAATTGTTACTTCCACTACTTTATAAAGATACTTTCGAGTGTGGGGTCAAACTAACCTTTCACTAAATCAAAGCAGTAAACCAAATGCTTAGAGTAAGGATGATAATTAAGCCATGGCCTTGTGAGAACAAAGACTCATTTGAAGAAGGCATTTATATGCTGGAGTCATTTCTTTTGTTCTTGTTTTGTTTTGCATCTCATGGTAATTTAATTCATAAGAGATATGAGAAACATATTGATAATATTTATTATGTGACAGCATATCAGCACTTCAGAAAATCTTCCTGTACCTTGGGGATCAATTTACCTTTGTTTCTAGTTTTGTGGTAAAGTTAAATATACTTAAATTTTCAACCTTATCAAAAGATGGACAATAGATTCTACATAGGTCTCATGGATTTACAGATCATAGATGTCTCCCTATAAAGATATTAAAGATAAAACAGAGTCATGTGACTTTGGATAAATATGATGAGGCAAAAATATAAAATTCCTCATGTTCACTTATTTATGTTAATAAAGCCAAGTTTTAATCATTTAATATTTCTGTGTAATTTTTGTGTATAAAAAAAGCAAATACATTTTTTGTGATACATTCTCCTTTTTACAAAGATTCTTAAAATCCTGTTTATATTCTTTTATTCCTACTGGACAAAGAAAGAAAATAAAGTGTAGCATATCAAAATGGTCTGAAAAAGGCAGTTTCTCATATACTTCGAAGAAAGAACCTCATCTCTAAAATATAACCTTTTTTTTTTTTTTAAAGATTTTATTTATTTGACAGAGAGAGACACAGTGAGAGAGGGAACACAAGCAGGGGGAGTGGGAGAGGGAGAAGCAGGCTTCCCATGGAGCAGGGAGCCCGACGCGGGGCTCGATCCCAGGACCCTGGGATCATGACCTGAGCCGAAGGCAGACGCTTAACGACTGAGCCACCCAGGCGCCCCTCTAAAATATAACCTTAAGCATTAGAAATTTTCTGAAACAGACTGGCATTGCACACAGCAAATCCTAACAGATGAAAATAATCTTTATTTAATTATTCAACAAATAATTACCATGCACTTCCCATTTGCCGTGCACAGTCTTATTTAAAGTAAAGGTAGCAGTAGATATTCTATGTTGAAAATGAAAACATCAATGAAAATTCCAAACAAAAGGTCCTTAGAACCATTTATAGAATGCACAGAATGAGTAGTTTGCCAAGGAAATTGGGAAATAATCAAAAAGAAAGGTAGGGGATTCCTGGGTGGCTCAGTCGGTTAAGCATCTGCCTTTGGCTCAGGTCATGATCCCAGAGTACTGGGGTCGAGTCCCATATTGGGCTTTTTGCTCAATGGGGAACCTGCTTCTCCCTCTGCCCCTCTCTGTGCTCTCTCTCTCTCTCTCTCTGACAAATAAATAAATAAAATCTTTTTTAAAAAAAGAAAGAAAAGTAGAAGGAAGACAAATAATTCATTGCATAAAAAGTGTCCAGCAACTTCAGATATTGCCAGGAGATCAAGTGAAGAGAATATTAATTTTTCTCTATTGGAACTAAGACAGGGTAGGGGAACTAGATTGAAAGCAATTTTAGTACAATAGTGAGGCAATTGTCAAGTTGCTGTGGTTTGAGTGAGGGATATAAGGAGATGGAGAAAGCCACAGTGTTGAAAACTCATGAGATGCTTTGAAGAGAAGAAAACTATGGTGGAGGCTAGAGAACCAACAGACTGAGGGGGTTTAATGGAATAACTTGGTAACTTGATGTTTACACGCTATTGGAAAGGAGTTGGCAGGGAGTGCAAGAATGAAAATACCAAGAATGGAGAAGAAATGGCATAAAACTGAGAAGTAGCATTGAGTCCTTTGGCAAAGGAGAGTTAAAAAAAAAAAAAAAAAACTAGATGCAGATTAGCATATTAGTGTGGTGGCAGAAGTAGAGACTGGTCTATTAAATGATTTCTATTTTAATGTGAAGACAATTCAATAATTACAGCATCTATGCTGTTGTAAGTATTACTGAATGTGGAGAAAAAAAGAAAGGGGGGATTTAAAGAGAGTTCAGGGAGATTTATGGAGACTTACGCAAAATATTTAAATTGCCATTTTAAAGAATGGGAGCAATAAATGAAGACGGAATTGTGGAAAGATTACAAGCTGTGATTAAGAGTCCAGGTGAGGGCACCTGGGTGGCTCAGTCGTTAAGCGTCTGCCTTCGGCTCAGGTCATGGTCCCAGGATCCTGGGATCGAGCCCCACATCGCGCTCCCTGCTTGGCGGGAAGCCTGCTTCTCCCTCTCCCACTCCCCCTGCTTGTGTTCCCTCTCTCGCTGTCTCTCTCTCTGTCAAATAAATAAATAAAATCTTAAAAAAAAAAAAAGAGTCCAGGTGAGGTTGGGTGCCATGAATCTGCAGCGTCACAAATCTACCTCATTTTGCAGGCATCTCCAGTGTGCTTACTAGCCAGGTGTGTGTGTAGAGATAGTGGGCACATTCTTTTTCCAGGCAGTGTGATTATAAAAACAATAGAGAAAAGGAAGTAGTAAAAAAAAAAAAAAAAAAAGAATCAGAGAATGTTTGAAATGATGAATGAGGAATCTTGGATGAGGAAGAAAAACATCATGAGAAGAGAAAGAAAGAGGAGAAATAGAGCATATGAGCAATAGGAGGACCACATGGAGTTGAAGCAAATGTATCTTGGTATTAACTGAGATGAGTGAGCTGATTTGTGATTTGGGAAAGGAATGTTTCAACTCAAGTTTTAATTGGTTGGGAGTTTCCAGGTGATGATAAGATCAAGTGTAGGAGAATATTGAGTAAAGATAAAAGTCACTAAAGGTGGAAAAAAAAAAATCACAAAACTGAAAAGTTAGGGCACTGAGTCTTGAAGTCATTCCAAAAGAATTTAGACTGTTTCTTAGTGTGCGAAGTGCCAAATAAAGTGGATAACCAAGAGAGGCATTATAACCCATCTGACAGAAGTGACAGTTAAGGAAACACCCAGCAAAATAATTGAATAGCACTTCAAAGTGGATAGAGAGAAAAGAGAAAGGAAGTATTTCATAACGGAAAGTGTGTGGGGTCAGGAATCTGATAGGCCAGCATTCTTTCCCAGCTCTAACACTTACTTGTTCTGTGGCATCATCTAGCTGAGCACGGGCTTTATCAGCAGTAAAATGGGGATTCACTTCACACATATTTGTTGGGCTATTTCTCTATGCCAGAGAATGGATTAAATGGTAAAATAACTATATCTTGTTCTTAAGATTGTTGCCAGGATGAAATAAGTGAATGTGTAGAATCAGATGTATAAATAAATAAATATTGCTATTATCTCTATTGCTCTCATTTCTAAGATCCCTTAAAAATTACATTTTAATAATAATAATAGGAAGAAAAACAATAGTTTAGTACGTGTTTTACTGCTGCC
This sequence comes from Neomonachus schauinslandi, assembly GCF_002201575.2. Classification (NCBI taxonomy): domain Eukaryota; kingdom Metazoa; phylum Chordata; class Mammalia; order Carnivora; family Phocidae; genus Neomonachus; species Neomonachus schauinslandi. The sequence goes on along the minus strand of NC_058405.1, from coordinate 39,933,321 downwards.
CTATGAAGACACTTAGAGGTTATTAGAATAATCCCAATATTTTATCTTTGAATAAAGTATATATTTCTAATTCTGTTGAGCTGTTTTGACAATTGGATTGTTACCTACTCTTTGGAGGGTAACATGCCTTAGGATTTTGCTTAATTAAGTGATTTATTTGCAACTAATTAATTTGTAATTATCGCACTATATGGTTATAGCATGTCAGTCTCTGTTCCTGAAGCATAATATAATGAGTTCTACCCCATGATTTTTTTAAAAATGAGTAATTAAATATTGTTATATATTTTGTTAATATAAATTTCATCTCTACATAAGTTCATAGAACTCTAAAAGTTTAAAAATCATGTATGAAATTCTTTGCAGAGATTGCTATTTCAGAATACTGAGTGGGTCTGATGTATTTATAAAAATATTTTCTAATTACTTTGAAATTTAAAATAATCCATTGTTTATGTGGGAAAACCTGCAGATTCTTGATATTTATTGAAATTAAACGGGCGCCTGGGTGGCTCAGTTGGTTAAGCGACTGCCTTCGGCTCAGGTCATGATCCTGGAGTCCTGGGATCGAGTCCCGCATCGGGCTCCCTGCTCAGCAGGGAGTCTGCTTCTCCCTCTGACCCTCCCCCTCTCATGCTCTCTCTCTCTCATTCTCTCTCTCAAATAAATAAATAAAAATCTTAAAAAAAAAGAAATTAAACAATTCAAATGGTTTCGTCATCTATTTTGGAAACAATTATCATTGGGACGGTGGTGACTATAATATTGCTAAATCCTACGACATCCGAGTGGTACCTTGTAATGACTAACTGGCCAAAACGTTTAGGTTTCTTCTGGCCGGATAGGTTGCCTTGTGAAAAAAAGAAAAACGGGGAAATACTAAAATACTTCTGATAGTAACCTGCTTCGTACTAAAGCAATTTTTAATTATTGTTCAATTCAAGCAATCTATCCATGCTTTCTAGGTTTAATTAGACTCATAAGGATTCCCTTCTAGTGTTGCCAAAAGTGCTTTTCATCAGAATTGGTCCTGTGACTTCTGGTGGAGACCACATGGTGTGGGGGCTGACACCTCCCTCTCTGACTAAGCACCAGCAGACCTTTTGATCGCTTGGTGCAGATGGTTGGGAAGCACCGCCGGTAACGGAGGTAATGGAGGGAGGCTGTAGAGTGTATAATCACCTCTCCTTTTCTTCTTTTAACCAGCACACCTTTCCACGCTTGTTCAGAAACTATTTCCTCAAATGTGGACACAACGCAGCTACTGTGAGAATCGATGATCACACTGGGGCTATGTTCCCCTTAATTATTCTCAAATTTATTTTCTAAATCATCCACTTTAGGTTTACTAAGAGTGACAAAATTCAGAGTGTGGATTAGCATTTTAATTTTACTAAAGAGCACCGGCAGTTGAACACTTGCATTCATAATGCTCCTCTTTCTAGCGAAGAGCCTGTTTTTAAACCTAACATCAATCTACAAAACATAATGAGCAGGATTATACAAAAATACACATGCAGAACCTTTTCCTCATAACAGATGAGTGGCTCTCAGAGCAGACAAGAACCCATAGGGTATTCACTGCTATGACTCATTTGTCTCTGTAAAATCCTGTCTCTGTTCTACATGTACAATTTTAGATCTCACTGCTTCCAAGCATGAGCCGAGATAGAGCTGCTCTCTCCTTTTAAATATACTATGCTCACTTTCCACTCGAAGCTCCTTTTTGTACTATGGTCCCAAATTTATGGGATTACATGTCCCTTCCCACTCTCTTTTCATATCTTACTTATTTTTTTTTAAATTTCAGTTTTATTGGGGTATAATTGACAGAAAATTTAAGATATTTAAAGTGTACATTGTGGTCATTTGAAATTCTGAAAGGACACTCTCCATCATGTTATAAACACATCCATCATCTCACAAATTTTCTGTTCTTTCTTTTTTTTTCAGTGAAAATACTTAAGTTCTACTGTCTTAGCAACTTCAGTTATGCAAAACAACCAGTCACCATGTTTTCCATTATATCCTCAGACCTTATTCATCATAGAGCTGAAAGTTTGTACCCTTTCACCAACCTCTCCCTATCTTCTACCCTCCAGCCCCTGACAACTACTTTTCTGCTCTCTGTTTCTATGAGTTTGACGCATTTTTTTTAAATATTTTATTTATTTATTGGAGAGAGAGAGAACAAGTGGGGAAAGGGACAGTGGGAAGGGGAGAAACAGACTCCCCGCTGAGCAGGGGGCCCAACGTGGGGCTCAATCCCAGGACCCTGGGATCATGACCCAAGCCGAAGGCAGACACTTAACGGACTGAGCCACCCAGGCACCCCAGGATTTCTCTCTTTCTCATGCTCATTTCTCATAATATTCCACTGTGTATGTATACCACATCTTTTATCCATTCATCCACTGACAAACACTCAGGTCATTTGCATATCTTGGCTATTTTTAAAGAGCTGATTGAAGGTACCCCTTCCACCAATGTTTTGATAATATTTCCTACCAGGATGTCCCATTATTTCTTTTTCTTTTTTTTTAAATTTTTATTTATTTTTTATTAACATATAATGTATTATTTGTTTCAGGGGTACAGGTCTGTGATTCAACAGTCTTACACAATTCACAGCGCTCACCATAGCACCTACCCTCCCCAATGTCCATCACCCAGGCACCCCATCCCTCCCACTCCCCTCCACTCCAGCAACCCTCAGTTTGTTTCCTGAGATTAAGAGTCTCTTATGGTTTCTCTACCTCTCTGGATTCATCTTTTTTCATTTTTCCCTCCCTTCCCCTATGATCCTCTGCCTTGTTTCTCAAATTCCACATATCAGTGAAATCATATAATTGTCTTTCTCTGATGGACTATTTCGCTTAGCCTAATACCCTCCCATTGTTTCTTAAGTATTTGTTTCACCAACTAGACACTATTTTTTTTTTTCCCAGTAGTAGTAGGAACTATTATCTGCTAGCACAAAGGGAATCCTCAGCGAACTCAGAGTTTAGGCATGAAATATGCTCTCAATTTTAAGGAGGGGATGGATATTTCTACCCCTGCATTCTCATTTCCAACACAACTTGCAGGGATGAGATGCATCCTTTCAACCTTTTACTTTTCTTTTCCTCCATTGTAATGTGATCACAGAGAGGTGTAGTTCTAAATAAGTGTCAGCATGCCTAATGTTAGGTCCCACTTGTATAAGAAGAAATTCTGCATTTAAGGTTGATACTGTTCTGTGAGCGGGCTCATTTCCATTGTCTGTGGCAAAGAATGTGAAATATTCTGCCTTCACTGGACAAACGTAAGCCATACATAACCGTTTTGTTTCCTGGTCGTAGAGGCAGAGGCTTCTATCTTCCATGACGCAAGCAGTCCTGGACTGCACCTGGTCCCATTGGCCTGAGCCATCAGTTCCAGCTCCTCACCCGCGTTCCTTCTTGCTTAGGTAAATTGAAGTCTGCTTCCGAGGGAGCAGGGTAGAATGTGAAAGGGAAGAATAAACAGCTCACCTGGGTTTCCAAGCCTCAAATCATACTCAACATCAAAAGCCAGAGAACCTCAAAGTTCAGTGAATGTCATTGGGTCTTCATATAGTTATTAACAAATGAATACTTTCTTTCCATATTATTCTTTTTGCACAGATACCTTTCAGAGAACTCTGAAAAGGAAGAGGAGGAAATCGTAGGTATATAGCAACTGTCATATTCCAAAGGAATAAGCCCTTCACTTCTTAAAATTCCAAGGTTAAATATTAAAATGAAATGGGTTTAAAATACTTCCTACACGTTATTTTGAACTAAAAAATAATTCAAGCCATAGAGACAACCATTATGGTAAAGATGAAGATGAAACAATACTTCGATACCTGCATTCGAACAAGAAAAAGAGCTCAGTTAAGAATGTTTAGGGGCGCCTGGGTGGCTCAGTCAGTTAAATGTCTGATTCTTGATTTCGGCTCAGGTCATGATCTCAGGGTTGTGATATCTAGCCCACACCAGGCCTTACACTGGGCGTGGAACCTGCTTAAGATTCTCTCTCTCCTCTCCCTTTGCCCCTCCCCCCTTGTGTTCTCACTCTCTCTCTCTCTCAGAAAAAAAAAAGTAAAAAAAAAAAAGAATTTTTATGATTTTCTGCTTTTATTGACCCCACTACCTTGATTTCTTTTCTGTTTTTCCTATTTTATATCAAAATATTAGATACACATAGTGGAAAAAAATAATGAGTTTGTAATGAGAAAGTTTCTCCTTTCAAATATTGTCCTACACTCAGTCTAGTACCCTGTGTAAACACTATTTACATGTTATTATTATTTTTTTAATATAGAGGTGGATAAGGTTATAGCTCTAAAAACATTATTATAGCAATGATTGTGGATTTAACTACTGGTGCTTTATAAGGAAAAGAATATTTAACTTCTAGTTCACCCAAATAATAGTCTCCATTGATTTCACATTTTTGACAAGTGCATTATCATTACACTATGGTATGATTTTTAAATGTATTATTGATTACTTTTGTAATAATACATAATAGTCTTAAAATTCAGTTTCTTTTTCCATGACGTTTATACAACTCTTTTGAGTTGAAGATTCCTGAAGAATGCTAAGATTATCTGGCATTTTTTAGTAAATAAGTATTTATTGAGCACCTACCATATTCCAGAAATAGTTTTAGTCAGAGGACTCAGCAGAGAACAAAATAGGTAAAAAAGAAACAAAAATACCCCTGTCCTCAAGGGCTTACATTCTAATATAATAGCTCCAAATTTCAAGGTCATGAGCACCGTATGCCTGACAAATATTTCTAGCATCAAGTCAAATACATTCTCTTTTCCTATTCCCCACCAATTGTTCAAAAATTTGCTATACTCCAATTTATTAAATACTTATTTTTTCTTCAATTGTTTGTTTTTATAGAAGTGTCTATTTTTTATTGATGATAAGAGTAATGCGGCTTCAACATATATTAAATTTAGCTACCTCACAATCACACTTTATATAAAATGAAAGTCCTCTCCCCCCCTCAGCTGTTTTTAGAACTTTTTCTAAGGATGAACTCATTATTGTGCAGTATTGTTGCTCAGATATCATATTTTTAGAGTCAGTGTTTTCTGAATTCTCATATATTTAGAGTCAGTTTTTCCTGATTCCCCCATATGTGTCCTTTGGAAAACTAGATAGGCCTTTTGTTAGCTTTTTAAAACATATGTATATACATACATATATATATATATATATATATATATATGTTATATATGTTATATATATATGTCATATTACTTGATTAAAAGCTGAATGTAATATGTTATTTAGTAATTATATATATGTACATACCTATATAATTTGCCCAAGACATACCAATTCATTAGAATTATGCATGTTTAATTAGAACATATAAGTGGTTTTACATGGATTTCACTATTCACATTTTAATTGAAGTAATTTCATATACTTTATATTAATGATTTGTTGTTGTTGTTAACATCCTGTACCTGATTTTCAATCAGCATGAGTTAGTTGTTCATGAAAATTTGGATTTGGCCATACTGATAGTGTTATTGTAGCAGGAAACAAAAGAAGCAATAAAGAAATCGTATGTATCTTTATGGCAGGAGGTACTTTTGCCACCTGCGGTAAGCTACTCAGGAGGTGAGGCTCCTAATCTTCCACAGACACTAGGAGATAGGGGTGCCATCTTCCTTGATGTTCACATTCCAGTGAGATGGCTCTCAGGTCCTAGAGAAAGACATTTCTTGGCCATAAAGCTGACAAAAGGCCTGTCTAGTTTTTAACCTGACATGTAGATATTTCACAGAGAGAAGAAAATACTTACAGGTTTTCTACAGTACCTGCCCTACAGTACCTCGTCTCTTTATTTTCTTTTTTTTTTTTTTAAGATTTTATTTATTTATTCATGAGAGACAGAGAGAAACAGAGGGAGAAGCAGGCTCCCAAGGAACGGGAAGCCCAATGCGGGACTCGATCCCAGGACCCTGGGATCATGACCTGAGCCGAAGGCAGACGCTTAGCCATCTGAGCCACCCAGGCGCCCTCGTCTCTTTATGTTCAACTGAGAGAAGTGAGCCTCTTATTTTAAATTCTTACTTGTCCTTATAACATTTCTATGAATTGTCTGTTTGTATATTATCTTAAAGAGGCCGCTCAAAATTGGATAACCGAGGCAACTCGCAACCCGGAATTATCCTCAAGATTGTCCCATTACTTCAATTTCTTAAACGGGTACAGGAACATTCCAAGTGATCACAGAGAATATCTTTTAATAAGTGATGAGAGAGGAAACATAGTTTCGTTCTGTTTTTATCTCTCTACTAAAATAAAGCCTCCAGCAAAAGACAGTGTTGATTTTACAAAATAGTGACTAAAATGTTCGCTAAACGTGTTTTCTTCAGGAAAAGAGAAAAACCATAGCTATAAGTTTGATTCCAGGATGTGTGAAAGTCAGAAGAAAGAAAATAAATGGCTTAAATACTATGGGAAGTAAAGCACTGATTAGAAATGAGAAGCCCTGTAAATGAAAATGGGAGGTTTAATGATTTTTGCCTTAGTTGCTAAACCCCTTATAATGCATGTCATTAGGAAACGATTTAAATATCTGGTGAAGACACACAAGGGGGCAAATTCCATAGGTGGTTTTGGACCCTTATTAAAAATGCAGGGAAATTGTAGCTCCACATTACAATAGTAATTAACTATGGTTAAAGGCACCCTGAAGAGATGCAATTACCTTTAAAATAATTCTGCAGTTTAAGATGTATATTTAATGCATTTATTTTTCAGTTAATTGATAATTTGCCAGTTTAATTAATGTGAAATCCCCCACTACAAGACATAGTGAATATTCTTCATTCATTAGGGAATATTTACATTGCTATTTCTTGCAAATGATTGTTAAGATGACCATCTTCCTTGGTATAGCTAAATATAATATTCTTAGAAAGTAGATGAGAATAAAGCAGATACTACAGGGCATGTTCGTTTATTGAGTCGTTTAAATTTATAATAGTTCATAAGAACAATAATAATTCTCTTCAAAACAAAATAATTATTTCCATATTTTTAAAATAAATTGACTGCAGTTATATTATAATGGGTTGGAAAGTCAGGAAATAGAAATTTATAACAAATACTAAACATTGTTATATTTCTAAGTGGCTTACCCCAGGCCCTATTAACAGATTAGAAACATTTCATGATTGTTTAATGGAGGGTGGATTTCTATTAACCAAATCCTGCTTTATACCAATTCCCATCATTGAAAGAGAGACTTGTTTTGTCAAAAGTAAAAATTGCTGCTGGAAAATTTAAATGATAAAATTAAGGGTAGAAAATTTAAATATACATTAGAGAGAAAATGATAATTATAAATTTAAAAATCTTAATAGCAAAGCCATTTACAAAATAAATCTCAGGGTAAGCACATGCTTCAATATTTGAATTATTTACAGCAGGATTACTTGTTTTCACTGATTTGAAGCTTGTAGAGCATGTAATCCCTAAGACCTCATCGACTTGGTTAAATTTTTCACTAGCCTCAAATGGTTTTATTACTTCTACCTTTGTACCTTGAGTGCTAATACTACTCTTCTTCTCTCCTCCTCTGTCACTTGAAATTACTGACCTCTTTTGAAACATTTTCACCTCATGATATCCATAGAATCTGTCACAGTATTATTGACGAGAAAGTCCTAAAATAGAGTACAAACCATTTCAATTATTTGACAGTGAGGGAAAGTTGAAGGCTCATGTCTACCAAATCACGTAGGAGGAAAGTGTGGTCTGAAGCTGATGACAATAATAAAGAAACTATCAAAAACTGTTAAAAGAACTATAATCTCGGGGGGCCTGGGTGGCTCAGTCGTTAAGTGTCTGCCTTTAGCTCAGGTCATGATCCCAGGGTCCCTGTTTGGCAGGAACCTTCTTCTCCCTCTCCCACTCCCCCTGCTTGTGTTCTCTCTCTCTCACTGTCTCTCTCTCTCTCTCTGTCAAATAAATAAATAAAACCTTAAAAAAAAAGAACTATAATCTTTTAGTTTAAAGGGATATTTACTTAACATAAACATCGGATTTAATTGTCTAATTACTTAATAGAGTTGTTTGTTTGTTTTTGTTTTTAATCCAGCATCTCAGTTCTGTAGGCAGATGGAACCTGAGAGGTTCTGGGTTGCAAACCTTATTCTCTACTCCTTCCAAAGTCTCTGAGAGTGGCAAGACATTCTTTTAAAAATTATTTTTTGTAGCTCTTGTCAAGGCAAGCACAACAGAAGATGGAGGTTGAGGGAATAAAAACGTGATTATTTAGTGAAAGTCCACTTAGATGACACCCACTCACCTATTCAGTGTCAATTCTCAAATTGAGAGATAATGGAAGCTTGTTCCAAACAAAATCTGAGCAGGTTATTTGTGAAATTAAACAAATTGTAAGATTTATATGGAAGTTCAAATGGTCAAAAAGAGTCAAGACCTATTACAGAAGAAGAAAGAAGTGAAAAGACATTTTTCTATTAAATATTACAACATATTAGAAAACTACTTAGTCAAGCCTGTGATATTGGCAAATAGAAGGATAAATCAACAAAATAGAATAAAGAGAAGGTGTAAACATGTTAATAGATACATGGACTTAGACTTACATTAAACTTTTTTTACAGTGCAAAGGGAAATGAATAAACTAATAAGGGAGAATAACTTCATGATATCTGTGTAGTGAAAAATGTTTTAAACTGGCAGAAAAAGCAGAAACTATAAAGAAAATAATTGATAAATTTGAATGCATTAAAACTAAGAACTTCTCTTCATACAGAAGAGCTATTAAGAGAATGTAAACTTAGCCACTGGGAGACTGAGTGAGTTGACATTTCCAACAACTGGCGACGGGCTCACATCCAAACTATATACAGAACCCCCAAGAATCAATAAATGGAAGACATTCAAACCAACAGGTAAAAAACAACTTAAGTACATACATTAAAGAAATGAAAATTCAAAAGACCTGTATACATGTAGAAATGGGGCACCCCTCATTAGTAATAAAAATAAATAATAATAAAATCTCAGTGATATGCAATTATATCCCCATAAGTATGACTACTACTGAAAATTCTAACTGTTGACAAGTTTGTCAAGCAAAACAAATTCTCATACACTATCGTAGAGGAGTGTTAATTGGTGATATTCACTCTGGAAAAGAATTTGGCATTATCTGGTGACAAAAACTCTCTCTTTGACCAAATTTTAGTCAGGCTCCTTTGAACCCAGTTCAGGACTAGTCCTGGAACTTGACCTGAAGGTACCCTGCTAACTAATCTTTGTGAGAATCTCCCCACCCATGATATATGACCACCCTTGATATATGATCAAGTTCTTCATTCTCCACTCTTCATGTTTAAGTCCTTGGTCTGCCTTTACCAAGAATCCTGGTAGGTCAGTTCAGCAAAAATCCCTCTACGCTTGATGTTTCCTGTTAGCAATTTTTCATCCACTGACCCCCTCACTCTGCTTCTTGGTTATAAATGCCCACATGTCCTTGTTGTATGTAGAATTAAGCTCAATCTCTATTCCCTACTGCAATAGAGTTGACTCCTATTACAGTAGTCTTGGGTAAACCCTTCCTGTTTTAACAAGTACCATGGTGATTTTTCTTTAACATTGGTCCAGTAAATGATCCGCAAACCCTGTGACCTAGCCATTCCTTTTTAGCAATATACCTTGCAGAAATAAGTTCTGAAATGTGCCAAGATACTAATACCCAGGAATACTCATAGAAGCACTGTTTATGAGTACTCCAAATAGAAAACTACTCAAATATTCATTAAACATAGAATAAAGAAGTGCATTTTTTTCTAATAATAAAAAGTAAAAATAAACACCAACTGCAAATGACAACATGGATGAATCTTGGAAAATAATACTGACCAAGAGAGGGTAAATAGAAAAGAATGTTTTCTGCAAAAGTAAATCCAAATAAAGTTTAAAAACAAGTAAAACTAAACCATGCATATATAGGCTTACATACTGTGTTGGTCATTTGGTATGTCAAGTTGCTTAGGGAACAATTTCCAGTTATTCATTCAAACACTAAGTATTTTGTAGATGTGGTTAAATCCATAATCAGTTGATTTTCAGTAAGAGAGATTATGCTGGACAATCTGAGTGCCCTGACTCAATCAGCTGCACAGTTTTAAGGACAGAACTGAGGTTTCCCTGATGAAGAAGAAATTATGCCTGTGGCTCACAGTTTCAGCTCATCCATATGCCCTTCCTAATGGCCCACCCTATAGATTTTAGACTTGCCTACTCAGCTCCCACAATTGCATAAGCCAATTTCTTGCAATTAATATTTTAATACGTATCTTATACTGGTTCTGCTTCTCTGTTTGAACCCTGACTACTGCATACATATACCGTGCAGGCGTAATTAGATAATTACACTATAAAGAAGTGCACATATTTGATAACATTAAAGGCCAGATATGAGATCATTGTGATCAACAAGAGATTTATATAGGGGCCTCCGAGCGCTGGAAATTTTTTTTTTTTTGACTTGAATAGTGGTAAATAGTTTTCATTACAATCATTTATTAATCTGTACATACAGTTTTATCTATTTTTCTAAGTTTCCAGTTTTAAAAAAGTTTCAACTCCAACTTTTGTGTACCTATTTATGTTGATGTTATGTAAGAATCTACATATATTTCTCATTTAATTTACTATTGGACAATGTTCTGTGGGATAATATTTTACTATTTTCTCCCCAGATTTTTAAGTGTTTTCTATAGGGTACGTTATAGTGGGTTTTTTTTTTTCTTTTTTTACTCCATCATGCAAACTAATCACTACATTATAAATACATGCTGTGAGACTGAGCTGTTATATCTCTATGATGTGTATGAAACTTGGTTAGTGAATATTCTGTTTCAAAGTTCTAAGGTGTAGTGACCAGTTTATCAGTCAGTTTTGTTTGTTGTAATTATCATTTTAAGAAATGTATAAGCTTTGGGGCTCCTGGGTGGCTCAGTCGTTGAGCGTCTGCCTTTGGCTCAGGTCATGGTCCCAGGATCCTGGGATCGAGGCCCACATCGGGCTCCCTATTCTGTGGGAAGCCTGCTTCTCCCTCTCCCACTCACCCTGCTTGTGTTCCCTCTCCGCTGTATCTCTCTCTGTCAAATAAATAAAATCATTAAAAAAAAAAAGAAATGTATAAGCTTTGCCTACAGGAAAAAAAGTTTTTGAATAAAAAAAAAAAACACGCTATTTTGACTTTTATTTCCCCACATCCTACAAAGCTGATCTGGATTTGAGTACTCTCTGAAGTTAGCATTTAGTTCTGTCACATGGTATATCCTATGGGGATATACCATATGGAGATACCCTGAAAACGGTAAGCATACAGATTTTTAAAACTCATTTGAAGTTTAAAAAATATTTAAAATAGTTCTAAAATAGCCTTCTTTGTATAAAGTGTATTTTGGAATAATAATAAACAATAAAATATAGAATATAGATTTGTATGTTGCTTTTTTTTTTTTTAAAGATTTTATTTATTTATTTGACAGAGAGAGACACAGCGAGAGAGGGAACACAAGCAGGGGGAGCGGGAGAGGGAGAAGCAGGCTCCCCGCAGAGCAGGGAGCCCGATGCGGGACTCGATCCCAGGACCCTGGGATCATGACCTGAGCTGAAGGCAGTCGCTTAACCAACTGAGCCACCCAGGCGCCCCTGTATGTTGCTTTTAACATAAAGGAATAATCTCACAAATATACAAAATAGTCTATAACAGAATGTCATTTTGAAGTTTCCAAAATTCACTCACTATACATCAAAAATAAGGTTTATATTAATTTATTATTAGAACAAACACATTTAGTAACATTTATATTCAGATTCCAAACATTCAGGAAATCATTCAAATTCCAGGTGTATATCTCACATCTATCACTAGATTCTTAGTGTCATACTGTCAAATTCAGAAAGGCAGTCCTTGAATTAAATACTCCAGTTCAAGCTTTAGCATAGGGATGAAAGTTGATCTAACTTGACAGTTCTCTAGAAATAATCATTCTGACATGTCAAAGATGGTACATGCCCAGATCTCTACGTTATTCAAAAATGATGAGATCTAGGGAAAGGAAAAGAAGTAACACAAAGACCTACATCCAAGAATTAAATACTTCAAAGGCAAAAAATGGTATAATTCATATAGGATTGGGTTGGCCGCGGAAGATTAGAATATAGCAGTATACCTCATTACACATATTCAATCTTTTCTCAACCTTTTCCCACATTCAATGAACTTTACAAATTTAAGAAATTATGGGAGAAGGTGGATAAGACAAACTTTTGACATTTAACTTCTACAGCCAGTGATCTTTTGATGTGATTGTTGGTAATTAGCAGATAAGCAATGGTACAAATAGATTAGAATGCTAATCATCTTGTATCTAAAGTTTTGACATAATTGTCCTTTATTAAGAATTTTTTCTTTGTAATTTGGTCCAAGATATTTTCAGGAACTACTGATTATGTTCTATTGTCTAACTGCCTTGTTTCATTGGTTATTTATGTCACAGATTGATTGAAACTATTGGTTATTTTCCCCATTTCTCCCCATTTATAACAGCAACAACTAAATCCATTTGGGAACTTCATGCTGTAAAATATCAGGTCTAAGGTTTTTATTTCTATTCATAAATGGAATTAATGATTTATCTGACTATACCATTTGAATTAAGACCTTCTTGGCAAGAATCACCTCTAGAGTTGACATGGTAGTTCAGATACGTTTGCCCAGCTGAGCCTTAGATCTCTGTGATGAGTCCACCAGAACGACACTGTAGTCAGCCTGTGAATAACAAACTAGCTGAGCTGAGTCAGCTGGGTCATCTACTGCTCTCTGCTCACAGAGGAGAGCTGGAAGTGATAGATGGCGCCATTAACTCTGCCTGACGAATGCACACTTGGGGAACACCAAATTGGGAACATTTTTTTTATCTTTCTGAGACAAACTGCAGGGATGCAGTTGGTTCATTCTCCGTTTGTAATAAGGACAATATTTGGGAAAATGAATAATAGCAAGAGAAAGCAGTAAAAATAATATTTTATATCATGAAATAGTATTTGATTTTTAATGAACACCCTTCAGGTCAGACTATCAAAATATTTTCTCAGCATTATTTACAAATATGTGAGAAAACTTTGACATTCAATGTCTCAATTCAAACATTAAATAGTTTTAGCTTAAGTAGAATGGCAATTCTCATAATCTTAATATGTATATTATAAGTCCCATTTTATAAAGGTGCAAAATGTATATGAGATTGTTATGTAGGTCAGGGAATCAGTAAACATTTAGGACAGATTCACAATTGCTTCTTAATTTCCATTATTAAACATGCAAAGGTCTCATCATTTCTTTTTTAGGTTCAAAGAGAAAAATTAAATTCGAAGATTAGATACGCTACTTCCTCAAATTCTTATAATTGTTTTATAAGAGATTGGTGTTAATAAATAGGCTAATGAGAGCACAAGGCCATGCTGCTTCCCTATCATTTGACACTTTGAAATGAGTTATTTATAGGAGTCAGATACCAGAAATTGACAAGATTTCAATTGTGTGGCAATTCCTTCTTTTATTCACATCACCAGCTCTATGTAAGTTATTTAAATTACTTTACTAATTAGAAATGGTAATGGAAAATAAATCAAAGTACAAGGCACTTGTAAAAACAAAAGGAAAAAAGAGTCATTTCAAATTCAGTGTTGTTCTATTAGATGTCATTGTAATTACAATAAACAACATTTTCTGAAGGTTTTACAATAACTCTATCTCATCTTCCCTAATATATCATTTTCCTTACATTCCCAACCTACTCTCCTTTATGAAAAAAAATCGTTTTTTTCTTAATGGATTTGAGGACATATTTAAGGCACTGAGAATTCCAAGATGAATACTTTCATCATCTCTGACCTTAAGGGAGGAAAAAAGAAGGAAAAATAAATTAAAAATTTCAAAATAATATTCATTCAACAGATGGAATTAATTACCTAATATATTTCAAGCATTATGGTTGGCATTTGCACTATAGGTAGATATATATTTTTTTCAGGATTTTATTTATTTATTTATTTGAGAGAGAGAGAGGGAGCACAAGAGCACAAGTGGAGGTGCAGGTAGGGGCAGAGGGAGAGGAAGAAGCAGACTTCCCGCTGAGCAGGGAGCCTGATGCCAAGCTTGATCCCAGGATTCTGGGATCATGACCTGAGCTGAAAGCAGAGGTTAACCAACCAAACGAGTCACTCAGGTGCCCAAAAGGTAGATATATTCTATGGCTTCATGGAGTTCAGGGTATATAGAAAGAAACAGACATAAATGATCATACAGAAAAATATAAAATGTCAAAGGTAGAAGAGTCTTGAAAAAAAAGAGATATACAGTAGCCCCTTTTATCTGCTGGGGATACATTCCAAGACCTCAGTGGATGCCTGAAAGGGCAAATAGTACTAAACCCTATGTATACTGTGTGTTTTTTTTCCCCATACATACAAACCTATGATAAATTTTAATTTATAAATTAGGCATGGTAAGAGATTAACAACAGTAACTAATAATAAAATAGAACAATTATAATAATATATTCTAATAACAGTTATGTGAATGTGGTCTTTCTTTTAAAATATCTTCTGGTACGGTAGTCACCCTTCTTGTGATGTGAGATAATAAAACGTCTACGAGGTGTGATGAAATGAGGTGGATGTCGTCAACATTGTTACATCGTGTTAGGCTACTACTGACCTTCTAGCAGTAAGTCAGAAGGAGGATCATCTGCTTCCAGACCATGGCTGACCACAGATAACTGAAACCAGGGAAAACAAAACCATGGATAAGTGGGGGACAACTATACTGCCAAGGACACTTATTAATCTGGATAAGGGTGGGCTTTCATGAAGACAAAGCCATTGAATTGCTATGTGTGGGATAGACGGGGATTTACGGAATGCAGTGTGAAAGAGGCAAAAGAAGCAGCATGTAGTAAAAGGAGACATGGTACATATGATGAATAGAAAGATTCCAGTGTGACCAGAGCTCTGACAAATTGGAGGAGAGTGGTACAAAACAAGGGTGGAGAAATAAGGATCAGACAGCTCAAGTAATAGTGTTGTGCACTTATAAACCTGTTAAGAGGGTAGATCTCATATTAAATGTTCTTACCATATATACACACACACAAGGAACACAAATAATCTTTTGAAGATGATGAATGTATTTATTACCTTAATTGTGTGATGGTATCATGAGTGTATACATATGTCCAATTTAAACAAGATGTATATATTAAATATGTACAGTTTTTAAATATTAAATATACCTCCATAAAGCTAGGAGAAAAAAAAAGACAAGATAGCTAAAAAAAAGAAAGGAAAATAAACCCAGCTCAGACAAGGCAGAATATACTGGTTTACAAATATTGGGCTTTTTCCTGGCTCATAAAAAGCAGAAAGATTGTAAGTATGGACTAACACAGTTAGATTATCAAGTTTTACAAAATACCATTGCATCTGAAGTGTGGAAATAAGATAAAAGAAAATGAAAGACCAATGGAAAGGCTGTAGAAGTAGTCCAGGGGCACCTGGGTGGCTCAGTTGGTTGAACATCCCACATCTGGTTTCAACTCAGGTCATGACCCCATGGGTTATGGGATCAAGCCCATCATGGGACTCCATGTTCACTGGGGAGTCTGCTTGAGGATTCTCTCCCTCTGCCCCTTCCCCCTCTAATAAATAAATAAATCTTTAGAAAAAAAAAGTAGTCCAGATGGAAAACGATGGTAAATTAAACTACTGGATGGAAAGGAGATGGAAGGAAGTGAATGAATTAAAAGATATTTATGATGTAAATATCATAAAATAGGTGATAGATTAAAATTGGGAGGGACCAAAAGAGGGAGAAATCAAAGTTAACTTTCAAAAAGGAAAAAATCTTTAAACAATGAAATTTGATGAGCTTTTGGGTTGGTGAACACATCCAAATGCTGGGAAGATGGCACACCCCAATTCCAAAGACAAAGAGGCTCTTACGCTCAGGACCCCTCACAATCCTTCCAGAACTCACCTTATGTTCCTCTTCATCTGGCTGTCCATCAATATCTTTTATAATAAAGTTGGTAAACATGAAAAGTAAAGTTAGCGTTCAAGTTTCTGACTTTTGAAATGAAATGAACAGTGGCTCTCTTCATTACGATAAAAATAATTGGAGGGAAGCCATGTTTGGGATGCTGACAAAGAAAAGGGAGATTATTAGTTACTTTTTGGACTTGTTTGGTTTGTGGTACTTTTGAAATATACAAGTGGAAATATCAAGAAGGTGGTTGGTTGTATCATAGATTAGACCCCTGGAGCAATGTGTTAAATAACATACAAGGCATATAAGAAATTACTGTGGGGTTTAGAAAAGAGTCCAGTACAGAATTTTAGGTATTTCCAAATCAAATGGCTGAATACAAAGTATAAACCTGTAAAGAAGATCAAGAATTTGTTGCCAAAAAAGACATTAGAAGAATAAGAAGACTATGATATCCTAGTCATAGAAGCCTCTGAGAAGGGGATCTTTCAAGATAAAGGAATGTTGAAAAATATTGAATAGTTTTCAGAGGTCAAATTAAATGATGACATAAAATATATATGTGAGCTTAGTGACTGGCACAAGTGGTTTCTATGGAACAGCATATTTAACTGAAGATAGGAATGATCAAAGTAAGAGGAAAAGCTGAATTCAAAGGAGAAAAAGAATTAAGCCAATAGCATAGGGTTCCTGAGACCAAATAGATCTGAGGTGCATGTACAGATTGACCGAATAGAGGTCAAAGAACAGATCTTCAATTTTACAAAAACCAGGGAGAAGAAGTTGGGTGTGTTTGTAGATAGGTCGTTTTATCCAGTAGCAGGAAATTTAGAGCACTGGGCTCGGATAACATCTAATTTCTCTGTGAAATACATGTCATCTTTGGGGAGGAAGTGGAAGTTGAAGAATATTTATTTGTTTGAAGGGGAGCAGGGAGATTCATAGGTTTGAATTGGATGAAGAATATTTTGCCTCGCATCGCAGAGCATGGAAAAGGAATGAATGAACGAATGTAATGAATGTAGTAATGAAATGAGGTTGACCAAAGGATTATGAAAGCATAGTTAAGGGACACCTTAACTCAGCTAAAAATTAGTGAAAGTCTCATAAAAATGATTTATGAGCTGAGTCTAGAAAGACAAATAGGAGACTATCAGGGAAGGGAGAAACATTATTACCAAAGGAAGTCTCGTTTAGAGAAGCAGGCGCAAGGGTACCTTCGAGAATTGCAGGGTGGCTCAAGTCAGCTGCGTGCCAGAATGGTTCTGCCCTTGCTTCCACCTGAGGCATGCCACTGCCCTGCGGCTCTGTTGCGGGCGCTCTGATGGTGGTGGCTCTTTTCTCCCCCACCAAAAATGTTCCTGCAAAGACCCAAATATAGCTGAGAGAATCAGTGAGGAAAACGTAGTTACCACACTTTTCTTGGCAGGTCGAGGAACTTACCCTCATTCCGAAAGACAAATAAGGTCAGGTACTTTTTCAGAACAGTTAATAAACGAACCGGGCTTTCTCATGGTTGTTCGTGAAAATCCGTTCAGTGTGAAAATAAAATATGTGTGTTCTTTTCTATCACTTTTTGTTATTCTCATTTTTACTACCACGGGTATCGTGAGTGATGACTTCTGAGGAGATAAAAAAAATGCAATCTATTTTAGCACTGTAATTAATGACATTAGAAAATAGATATTAATTACTAAAGTGAATTATACTAATAATAAGCTAATATTTTCATATTTAATATCCAATGAAAGGATTAATGGCTATTGTTTAATTCATTTTTTGCTATTAAGCTTAATGTTTTTATGTCAATTTTTATTACTGTGTTTATTATTCTTAGGAGTTCTAATATATCAACAATGCGTTTATGGGTATGTTCTAGAGCGTATATTCTCTGATGATTTGAAATAAATGATTTTGAAAACACAATTCAGTGTTATCATTATTCACAGCATAAGTGCTTTGTTGTATTCCATATTTACAGATATGTATCATGTTGACACTGTGTGTGTTCAAACACTGAATTGCATAATGATACAAAATCTGAAATGGCATTAATACTCCATCAAACTTTGATGCAAGACTAATAATGAAATAAGGTTTTACTACATTAGCAGCCATAATATTTAAAATTACTAAAACCGTATAGTTCCTGGTTATTTAAGAGATCATTTTTGTCTTCTTTTAATTTACTAAGGTACTTGGTTTTGCTGCCGAGTTTTGTTCTTTTAATATGTTAGCATGTATCTTATTTAAGTGCATCTTCTATGGAGTGCATATTACTATCTAAATACATATATTGTTTTAACTTGTTTCTTTGTCTCTTTCCTTGTTTGGTACTCTGTGTCAACTAGACATAAAAGAGTCTGGCTCAAAGTGGTTACTTTATAAATACATATGGTTAAATGTGTAATTTGTCAATGGCTTTTAATGATCTTAAGACAGATTTCAAATTTTTCATTTTAAATTATTTTGTCTTCTTCACAGCACTGCACTTTAGACATGTTCTTTTTCAAAATATTTTTCCATTAAAGTCAAAAAAAAACACTTATTTTTCAAATAATAAGCAAATGTAATTACTATGGGCATCATCTGGAACATTTGGCTATACATAAAGGACTACATGAAATTGGCTTAAATCATAAGAACACTTATTATTTACTTAACTTCCAAAGTCTATGTCCAGTTGTGGATTCGATGACTGAGAGAAACCACCAATTTCCCAGAATACCCCATCACCCACTAGGTATCATGAGTATGTGGGTGATGTCCTACTCACAGTTGCAAGCTAGTTGCTGCAGCTGACAGCATCTTTCCCACTCAGCCCTCTCAACAAGGGGAGCAGCTGCAAATGAAAGGAAGGAAGGAAGGAAGGAAGGAAGGAAGGAAGGAAGGAAGGAAAGAAAGAAAGAAAGAAAAAAAGAAAGAAAGAAGAAAGAAGAAAGAAAGAAGAAAAAGAAAGAAGAAAAAAAGAAGAGAAGAGAAAGAAAAAGAAAAGGGAAAGAGAAAGAAGAAAGAAAGAAAGAAAGAAAGAAAGAAAGAAAGAAAGAAAGAAAG
>NC_058405.1:38538492-38563999 GCF_002201575.2 Neomonachus schauinslandi | reverse complement strand
ATTTATTTATTTATTTATTTATTTATTTATTTATTTATTTATTTATTCATTCGTCAGAGAGTGAGAGAGTGCAAGCAGGGGGAGCAGCAGGCAGAGGGGGAAGCAGGCTCCCCACTGAGCAGGAAGCTCAATGTGGGACTTGATCCCAGGAGCCTGGGATCATGACCTGAGCCAAAGGCAGCCACTTAACTGGCTGAGCCACCCAGGCATCCCTCATTTGTACTTTAATTCAGATTTTCCTCATGTCATGCTTGAAACCCTGCAGTTATGTGCCAGTTATTTTTCTTCCCTCTGTTACTCCATTTGAATCCATTTGACTGGCTCTTAGATTAATTTTCCTAAAATAAGAATTTTATTATCATAATTCTCTGGTGATGGCCTTTAGTTTTATTATTTTTGCTCTTTATTTCTCTTCAGCTGTTTTGACCTCATTTGCACTTCACCTGTGTCCTACTCTTCCTTTGTGGATCAAGTTCCATGTCTTTGGTGGACATGCAGATAGACCCGATTTGACAGCTTGGTTTGCCTTTAAAAAAAAAAAAAAAGATTTTATTTATTTGAGAGAAAGAGAGAGAGAGCTCATTCACACAAGCACGTGTGGGGGGAGGGGCAGAGGGCGAGGGAGAAGCAGGCTCCCCGATGAGCAGGGAGCCCTACTTGGTGGTGATACAGGGCTCCATTCCAAGACCCTAGATCATGACCTGAGCCAAAGGCAGACACTTAACAGACTGAGCCACCCAAGTGCCCTTTGGTTTACCTTTTAACTGATATTTTGTTGAGTTCTTCAGGCTTTCTAAGTATTAGGTGACTTATTTGCTAACTGGAGAGAAAATAATATGGATGCCTCAAAAAGATTGCTATGAGAATTAAAATGAAGTAAGCATATGCTGGTTCAGTGCCTGGCAAATAAATAAACATTAACTATTTAAAGTGTAATGTGGCCTAAATTTTTTTTAAAAGCTTAATGTAACTTAATGTTTAAGAAGACAGCCCTTGTTAGTGACTGGTCATATATACCCAACTGGAGCTTTTGCTCCAGTCTTAACCTCTGGATTTTCTGGGCAAATTACTCTCCATTATGCTTTCCCTTCCAGGAACAACCACGGATCCTATTAGAAAACTCCCAAACTCTGTACTCTCCTATGTAGGAGGGAGCTAACTCAGATCTTGGGGTTTTCAGTTCCAAAATCTTGCCCAACCTGATTGCATTTTGTTTTCACTTCTTCCCAATGTTCAGATCTTGTCGTTCCAATCACTTTGACCCATGTCGTCTGTTATGGACTGAATGTGTCCTCCTAAAATTCAAAATTAGTATGTCGAACACTTAATTGTTTTATAAAATGTGGGTAATAAAGTACATCTCTGTGAAGAAAACTTCTTGAATTATTGATTCTTTTCCTTGGTTTTAATCTTAAATGGAGAATTACTAGGCTTTTGGGTATGACGTTTGTTATATATTACTAAATCTGTATTTAGAAAATTTCTACCAATTCGTACTCATAAAACATTGAGATCGCCATTTTAAAAATCTTTGCTAATTTGCTATTTGAAAGAGTTATTTCACTACTTCTTAAATTTTCTGTAATTACATGTGATAAATGCTAATAAGCATTTATTTCCAGCATATTTTCTAAATGTACTTCAGATTAGAGTTTCCATGTCTTTTGACAAAAAACTTCCATTAAAATTTAATTGTAATTACATTAAACTTACAAATGGTTTAGAAATAACTGACAAATTTATTATAATATCCATTTATTCAGGTTCTCATTCAGCAGTTTACATTTGTATGCCTAAAAGATTCTGCATATTTGTGTGTTTGCCATAGTGTGTACATTGTATTTTTTTTATTTATGCATGCCATTCCACCCTGCTTTTATAAATCATTTAAGATATCTTCTATAAATACTGTCAACAAAGATGAAATAAAATATTTTAAAGGAGAATTTATAGAAGTTACACATTTCAGTCTAAAGAACCACGTGTACAATGCATCACATGTCTTTATGATACTCAACATTTCTTAATACGATGCAGTTGTTAAAAAGAAAACCATAGGCCTAAAATAGCGTCACTTAGGTTAAAGTCCCAAGCTAATAAACCAAGATTTAGTACCTAATTTAACTGCAGTTTCAACCCCTCAGAAATGTAACTTTAACCAATCAACATGGAAATTTCTCCATCAGCCCTAGAAAATTTTCTGATAGACTTCTACCATTCCCTGTAGGAGGGTGACTTTGGCTAAAACAATGGATTCTTTGCTAATAATTTCCTTTTTTCCATGCCCTCTCTACCATTAAAAATCCTTTCTGTAGCTGTTTGGAGCTCCCCTCTACTTGCTAGAAGGGTTACTGCCCAATTCATGAATTGCTTAATAAAGCCAACTAGATCTTTAAAATTTACTCATTTGTTGTTGTTGTTGAACACAGTACAGTAGAGTCAGTGAAGATACAAGCTCTAGATTATTCAGGAGAATTTTAAACCCACCACTACTGTGCACTGTTCTGTAATTTTTAACAAAATATTTAAATTCTCTAAGACTTTTCCTCATTTATAACATGGAAATAATAAGTCATAAAACTGTTATTAAGGCATTATAAATCTTGTATGAGGATTAAATGAAATCAATAATGTAAAATGTTAGAGAAGGAACAATCAATTGAATTTAGCTATTAATATTATTATTAGTCTATTTCTCTAAATGTTTCCCTTTGTCTCTGCATTTTCTATTGGAACATGAGCCTCCATCTCTCCCTTTCAGATACCGTCACTTAGTCCTACTCAATAATTACAAAGCTCTTACTCCTTGGAGAGAAGTAAAGCTAACTTGCAAATAGGCTTTTATTTCCCGACTCAGTCAAGCTGCTATCCGTTAGATAAAACAAATGCAGTGAATCTTGGACATTTGCTGAGGAAAGTTTATAAGTTATACTTTCTACCTGAAAATGCAAGGAGGAAGTTATGATTTATAATGTCCAGAAGATTAGTATACATCCATTTTCAGGAAAAACTAAGTATTGCTATGGTGGAGACCAGAAATTTCTTTTTTTTGGGGGGGGGGGCGTGTCATAATGTGAAGATAGCATGTAATTTGACAAGCAATATCCTCAACAACATCCATTCATTCTGCAGCACAGCAACAGGTTTCTTACAACTGCTTCCTAGCAATTCCATCCCTATAGACTGATATGATGACAATGGAAAAATCAATGAAAGTAATTCTAAAAGAACCACAAAAAACAGGTGGTTCATGTAAGTACTTAGTTCCTTGCTGATATAACTTAATTCAGAGCAGTTCTGTCTTCTTTTCCATGTAGTTTCCAACATTTTTTGTTAAAGTTATATCTATGTAGCATATGTGTATTTTTCAAGTGCCAGTAAAACTAGAATGCATAAAGGGATGTCCTTGCCCTTGAGAAACTCACAGTCTATTAAGGAAGTCAGATCTGTGAAGAGGTGGTCCCAACACAATGCCTTAAAAGCTGTTGGGTATTAATGCCATACATGGCTCACAAAGGAAGGAGCAGCTTCTGCCCTGGGGTGCAAATGGGTAAGATTTCACAGAGGGGGTGACAACTGAGCTTCAGACTTCAAAGATGAGTAAGAGTTTTATAGGCAGAGAAAAAGGTCAGCCTCTTGGCAGATAGTGGCATTTTACTTAATCATCTGGAAAAAAATACCCATAGGTTTTTCTTAGAACCTGTAAGAATTATATGAAGTTAGCAGCTCTAAAATTTGACGTGCACCTTGAAAATACAGAAACAAAATTGAGGTGCTGTATAGCTTAGTTTCATGTAATCAAAACAAATCTATGAAAATATTTCATTGGAATATAAGCTTTAGGTGCTTAATGTAAATTAATATTTTAAAAACTTTTTGTTGAAATATAATATCTATATAGAAGCATGCATATATCCTCATAGAACAACTTGATAAATATTCATCAACAAATACACTAATATAATCAGCATTCAGGTCAAGAAATAGAATATTGTCAGCATTTCTGAAATACATCCAGAGTCCTTCTCATTACACCTTAAAGTCACTATGCATTTCTTTAAGGGTACCATTATCCAGGCTTCTAGCATAGGTTGTTTTCACATTTATTTTTTCATCTGCCATAAAGGAAATCAAACAAGATATATGTATTCCTGTGTGTGGCTTCTTTCCCTCAACATCTGGGTTTTGAAATTGATCCGTATTACTAAGTATAGCAATGGATGGTTTATTCTCATCATTGTATAGTATTTTATTCCATGATTTATTCATCATTTCCACTCTCAATAGGGATTTATGTAGTTTTAAATTTGGGGCTATTCAGAGTAGTGTTGTTAGGAACATTTAGTACTTATTTTCTGGTTAACATATGTATGTGTTTCTGTTAGAAATATAGGTAGGAGTGAACTGCTACATCACGAGGTTGGCATATAGTCACATTCATTTGAACTTTTGCCATAGGTTCAAGTTCGATTTGGGGAAAGGGGAGGTAATAAGAGTTTGGACAGAAATGGCCAGAAGATCAGTATTGACTGACACTTAACTCTCCACCTCTAATTTTCTTACTAAATGAAGTAACTATTTCAGTATATTGGATTATCTTCCAAGGGACTACTTAGCCTACACAAAATTAGTCTTCTGACTGGTTCCTTTTACAAATGCGGTTTATAATATCAGATGGACCCAAACAGAATAAGCCCAATCTCTCCTCACCCATTCTGCCACTACACCAAAAATGATTCTGCTTATACATATACAAAAAATATGAATCCAGATGTCTAACTATATTCCAATGTGAGCTGGGAAATAAACTGTGTACAAAAACAAAAGTAACATGAAATATTTTGAACTTAAACTGAGGAAATGAAGCACCGTATTGCTTTCTTGTAAAGTATAATGAAGCATTCTTTTACTTTCTTAATTTTTTTTTAAAGATTTTATTTATTTATTTATTTGACAGAGAGAGAGACAGCGAGAGAGGGAACACAAGCAGGGGGAGTAGGAGAGGGAGAAGCAGGCTTCCTGCCGAGCAAGGAGCCTGATGCAGGGCTCGATCCCAGGACCCTGGGACCACGACGTGAGCCAAAGGCAGTCACTCAACCAACTGAGCCACCCAGGCGCCCCTGAAGCATTCTTTTAAAAATGAGGTGATTCATTTGTACATAGAACATAGACATATTTCTGTAATTGAGCCCTGGAAAAGATTCAGCTTGTGTTTGTTTAAAAAAGGAGAGAAATAAATGCTTAAAATAACCTCTATAGTCATATGATGTTTTATGTAGCCACACTGGTAAATAACTGGCAAGGTGGTATAAAAGAATAGATGAGAGGTGAGGGAAGGGTAGGGTCAAGTAAAGCAGAAGATGGGAAGATGGGGTAGAGCGGAAAAGTGGCACAGAGTCTTAGAAAAATAGTGTGTCCTTAGAATAAATAATTATTGCTCACCCACAACATTCAAGATTTTGTACTGGTAGATTTTATTAACAAATAAAAGCAACATCTGCTCATAAAAACTGCAAAATCAGTTGGGGAAAAAGCCATTGCAGTAAATGGCTTGGACACAAAACAGCATGTGATGTGTTTTATAAAAGAAGGACGGGAGTGCCTGGGTGGCTCAGTCGGTTAAGCGTCTGCCGTCGGATCAGGTCATGATCCCAGGGTCCTGGGATGGAGCCCCACGGAGGACTCCCTGCTCAGTGTGGAGCCTGCTTGTCCCTCTCCCTCTGTGATCTCTCTTACTCTCTCTCTCAAATAAATGGATAAAATCTTTAAAAAAAAAAAAAAGAGGGACAAAGTGCAATGGGTGCAGAAGGATAGGAGGTAACGAGTGAATGTGGGAGCACCGCACTAGCCAGTTTGTAAGTATGTTTACAGCAGCTTTGTGGGAAAATGTGTGAAATGCTGATGGAAACTATGTCATGAACAGCTGAGACTTAAAATCAAACAGGAGAGGATTTTATCATTAATCCACAAGACAAGAAATCTTGGTTTAGAATAAGGAGAACATTGTGAAATTTTAAAAATATTTCTAAGTGTAAATCTGGAATTCAGTCTTAAAGCTTTACCCTCCCTCCCGGGTTAAGTACACTGAAAAGGGTAGAGTACATTGAAGCCAATGGATGAGAAACTGAGGCAAGTGTCCCATTGACCATAAAACAATCAGAAAAAAATGGAACAATTTGATTAATTATCTGTGGCTTTTGTGTTGTTTTTTTTTAAGTATATTAAGTCAATATTTCTAGGACAGTTATTTTCAAGGTAAATTGATTAAAGGCTGAACAGGAAGATGATGATGATATGAAAGCAGCAGGAATTATATGTCATGGTAATGAAGAAAATGATTTTTTATGATCACCAGTTATTACATTAATGAGGAAATTAATCAAATAGGGAAAACTGATGAGTGAATATGATTGACTATATTACATGGGTAATAAGTTAAGGCACAGAATAGGAGGTTTTTATATGTTTGGTATTAGAATCTTATCCTGAACATCTGTCTTCAGGAAGATAAAAATCGAAAAATGAATGTTGCCAAGAACTGAATGTTGATTTTCTGGATAATTTCAGGGTTTATTACCGGTGGCCTAAAATATACTGATAAATGCTATTTTCTTTAGGGTACATAAAATGTTGACTTTTTTGTTGTATTTTAATCAACAAAATTAGTGTTAGTGTGTAGATGAAACAAGATATTTACTGAAAAGTGCTTCACATAGTGTCTACCACATAGCAAGCATGCTTTTAATACTGTATTATTCTTAAAACTTTTATTCTTTTTATTAGAGAATTGCATTAGTTTTCTATTAGTGCTATACTAAATTACCACAAACTTAGTGGCTTAAAAAACAATACAAATTCATTATTATCTTACCGGAGCTCAGAACTCTGAAACAGGTTTCACTGATTTCAAATGGAACTGTCAGCAGGGCTGCTGTACTGGGTTGGGGGAGTGGGGGAAAGAATCTGTGTCCTTGAATTTCCCAGCTTCTAGAAGCCCCCACCTGCATTCCTTAACTCATGGCCCCTTCCTTCATCATCAAACCCAGCAATGTTGCATCTCCCAATTTCTTTCTCTGACCCAGATACTCCTACTCTCCTTGTATAAGGACCTTTGTGATTCAGTTGGGTCCACCTGGATAACCCGAGGATCATCTCCCATCTAAAATTCTTAGTTTAATCACTTTTACTGGGTAAATTAGCATATTCACAAGGATTAAGATGCAGACACATTTGAGGAGCCATTATTTTGCCTATCACAACAATAATGTTCCTTCTTGACAGTAAGTCCGTATTTTATAAAACTTACTCTTTGAAGATGTAAGCCTGTTCTAAATCAATTTTTGGTCTACAAATTTATTTCCTAACTAAAGAGAATATAGTTATTGAAAAGAAAATATTGACAAAGCAGATCTATGGAATAAAAAGAATAGAATTATTGATGCTGTGGTTAAACTATTATGAAAATATTTCTCATATATAAGCAATAAAAAAGTATTCTAGGCATATTGTGAACACATATTTTTAATTTCATTTAATTCTGTTAAAATACATTTTGGTTGGAAGAAAGACTATTTAGAAACCCTTGTTTCTTAGTCCCAGAATTGTCTAGAATATGGGAACAAATCTGTGCTCTCCAATAATGTTTTTCTTTTCTACCATTTTACATCACATGTAAACCAATTTTTGCTCTTGAGTGAAGAAAACAGAAACTCTTTGGCTGGCTCTTTACAGCTGAGGCAATCCTTTCCTATCCACTGTTAGATGCAAAGCAAAATTCAAAAGCAATTTTTTTATTTAAATTGACTAACAAAAAT
The DNA here is from genome assembly GCF_002201575.2 of Neomonachus schauinslandi. Lineage (NCBI taxonomy): Eukaryota > Metazoa > Chordata > Mammalia > Carnivora > Phocidae > Neomonachus > Neomonachus schauinslandi. Next base: position 38,556,185 of record NC_058405.1, on the reverse strand, counting down.
AAAGTACATAGTTCTAAGATGAATTTTTAGTTTGGTCTGACTTTTCTTTTTTTTTTTTTTTTTCCACTGTTTTATGAGTTGATTCTAAATGTTCATTCAGACTTTGGATAAATCATTAATTATTACCCAGAGGATGCCTTCTATAACACAAGCATCCAGAATTTAGTCTTAACTGGGCCTCTCAGGTGAGCCAAATTCTGACTGGCTTTAAAGTTTAAGCTTAAAGCTAGTTTGATTTGATTTAATCTTGGATTATGTGAAAGATCATTGATTTTTCTGACTGTGTGACTTTTGTTTTGTTTCCAATTTTGACAGTGCTTTGAGATGGCTTTTCCTCCAAAAGCACTCCATAAAATGAAGTTGTGGTAAAAAAAAACCTTGCTTTAAGGTTACCTGGTGATATCCCCACATGACATTTGCTTTAAAAGAATTCTGAGAAATAAACAGCCTTGCCAAAAGGAAAATCGCTCTTAAAAAAAAAAAAAAAAAACTGCTACTGAAGATAAGCAAAAAGGATAATGAATGTTATAATCTCCAAAAATTACTGCCTCATTTATCAAAGTTTATATGTCAGGTGAAGGGATAGTATATTAAAAGAACTTACTTGTTTATATGCACAAAGATGCCAAATTAAGTCCCCTTTTTCTTGTGCTAAAACTTGATTAAGCTGTTCTGGACACACTCCTTTCTGATGGTTAGAGAAACAAATAAATAGTGGGTGAAAGGGCTGTTTGAGGACCTGACAATTGAAATGAATGAATATACAAACACATCATTTATGAAATCAACTGATATAAAACATGAGAGCCCATTTCAATTAAGAGGCTAAAGAATAGAATTTAACTGAGGGCTTAATTTCTGAGTAGGCAACTTGATCATCTAGTTAACAAAAGATTATAAATCATTCTTTATTAATAATTCAACTCAATTCACAATTTTTGGCAGACACAGTTCTAGGACCCGGGAATAAATTTGTAAAGGAGATTGACAGGATTCTTTTCCACATGAACCATAAAATTCATTGGAGAAAATGAACAATTAACAATTATTTTCAAATATAATAATTATGAAAGCAGTAGAAAGAAATGCTATGCGACTGTATGACAAAACAGTCTAACCAATTGTTAGACTATTGTCTGCATCGTCATTCAGATTCTTTAGTGTGATCTCCCTCTATCCCCGAGGGAGGGTAATAAGTAGAATGGTAAATGCTTCCTTTCTTCTTTCCTTTTTTTCTCCATTTCTTTCATCTGTCCTGCCTCCCTTACATAAATATCTGTATAAAGTATGTGCTCACCTTTCTCTGCTCAGAATGGGCCCTTAGCAGGGAACATACAGACACAACCCTGCTTTCATAAGGTTTAAAATAAACAAGGTTATGCAAATATTGAAGAAACAAGTATTTGAACAATCAATTAGTTAATTGCTACTGACAACTTATTTGAATGAAAAATACAAATTGCTATGAGAGAGAAAACTAATTAGTCCGGGATGATATCTGAGAAATTGTTTTGAGGAGGTGACACTTAAATTGAGATTTTTTTTAAAGAATAGAAAAATAAATGTTTTCCAGGCAGATGGAATAACAGTACATGTGAAGTCCTCACCATAGGAAAGAGTTGGAAGAATTAAGAAGCCTGTTGTGAAGATTTTGGATCAAGAAGAGAGTAGGGAGATGCTCCAGAGACACATGAACGTTTAAAGATGAGAATGCTAAGTACTGAAGAGCCAATTTAATACAGCATTTCATCATGTGGTAATAAATGATAATGTTAGCGAGTATAGAAGCTGGAGATAGTGGGAATAAAATGATGCTTCAGAAGGCGGATCTGGTGACAGGAAGTAAGAAAGTTTTAAGGTTTTGCCTATGTACATAGTGTTTATAGGTTTTTATAGGCTTTCTGATCTGCAAAACAATATGAAAATGCTATACATGTTTATAGACTTCTATATTACTAGATTGCTTTCAGTCTTCATATATCTTTATAGAATTCAGTTTGTCTAGGCAGTGCCTCATAGGGGAGGATAACATTGGTGGAAATATCAAGGATCAATACCTGCTGATCCCCGATTGAAAGGTGTAGATATTTGTGTTTGTTTATCATAGGCTGATAGCTGAAATACAATCATGTTACCAAAAACAAAAAAAAAGTGTGTGCGTGTGTGTGTGATTTCCCCTAGAGTACCTCAAGGGAAGGAACTATGCCTCATTTATTTTTGTGACTTCTTAAAAATAACTGACATATAGGTCAATAGAACAGAATAAAAAGCCCAGAAATAAAAACCCAAGCATATATGGTCAACTAATCTTTGGAAAGGGTGCCAAGAATTCAAAATGGGGAAAGGGTAGTTTCTTCAATAAATGGTGTTGGAAAACTGGATGTCAACATACCAAAGAATGAAAGTGGACCCTGTTATCACACCATCAATTCAGAATGGATTAAAGACTTAAATGTAAGACCTAAAGCCACAAAAAATCCTAGAAGAAAACATAAGGAAAAATTTTGTTGACACTGATCTTTGCAATGGTCTATTGGATATGACACCAAAAGCTCAGGCAACAAAAACAAAAATAACAAGTGGGATCACATCAAACTACAAAGCTTCTTCACAGCAAAGGAAACAATCAACAAAATGTAAAGGTAACCTATGGGAGAGAAAATTGCAGGCCATATATCTGATAACGGGTTAATAACCAAAATATTCACAGAACTCCTACAAGTTAAAAGCAGCAAAACCAAAGATGAAAGTGAAAGTAGTTTTTTGTTTTGACAAACATTTTTATATGTTATGGAACAATAACAATTTTCTTCATTGATTATTAAAATTACTTTGTACAGCTTCAACTTGTGTGACAATTTTTAGGGCCCTGGACTACTATGCAAAGCAAAAAATGCCCAAAGATATAATCAATCCATTATTTTCCATTTTCAATTTAGCACCCTAATCCGAGCCATCATCATCTCTCATTTGGACAAATACGATGATTTCTCCACATTTTTTTTCCTCTCTAGGTTCCAACCCATCCTCAACAGGGTAGACAGACTGATCTTTTACAAAAATAAAACAGTTCATACTACATTTATAACACTGGGACTAAAACCATTCCTCTCCCCTCAAAAATTCCCTTCGTTTACAACGTCAATAGGATGCCCCACAAGCTTGGCATAACACAGACTTCTTCCCACATTCCTCATCCTCACCAACAGTGATCAAAGTGTGCATACACACAAGGACAAGACCAGGCCTCCTCGCATACACATCCAGAGAGAATCCCTAACACTCAGACTAAAACCATGCATTTTCAGAATTCCCCTTCCATTGACATAAGTCAGGAGAGACTCCCAGACTTCCAGCATGCTCTAACATTTAATGGTCTCGACACATTTATCTGCCTTGATTTCACCAGGACTTAATTTTTAATCAGTCCACAACTGAAACTGTTGGCTTCAGAGTTATCCCAAAGCTCCTACATTCTAATCCCTTCCTATTGCTACTTCGCTATCACTCTTGAAAACCTTCCATTATGCTCTCTGGAGAAAAAATCTCCTAGACCCTGAGTCATTGCTCTGAAGCATCTTCTTGCTCTTACAGAAGACACTACTTTACCGCAGCCTTCTCAGTTGATGAAGGTATTTTTTTAAGCTCCTCACAGCCTCAATCTACTCCTTACTCCTTGATTCCATTTCCATACTATTCTCCCCTCTTCTTGCTCTAAAATTAGCTTTGAATCCAAGTAATCCGAGTCTCTCAGTTGCTACCTCTTATTCTTGTCTACTACCAAGTACACAAGACTTAGTAGACTCTCCCACTTTTTAATCTTTTTAACTTTGACTGATGAGCTCTTCAACACAACTCTGGTAACTTTTCTCACTGATATCACTATACTATCTCTTCCTGACACCTGGAAACTCAGTTTCTTGAATTTCTCTCCTATTGATCTCATCCTTCACCCTATCTGAGTCACTCTCAGAAGTATATGCTAGAATTTATTATTACCTATATTGTCAGACCCTTCATTCTCTTTTTAAAAAATATATTTTATTTATTTATTTGAGAGAGAGAGAGAGCACACAAGCAGAGGGAGAAGCAGGCTCCCCACTGAGCAGGGAGCCCAATGCAAGACTCGATCCCAGGACCCTGGGGTCATGACCTGAGCCAAAGGCAGACACTTAACCAACTGAGCCACCCAGGTGCCTGGAGACCCTTCATTCTCTTAACTTGATGTATCCTGTTATCTGCTCACTACAGTCTTTCTAGCTCATTTCATTGAATATTTTAACAATCTTTTAAACCCTATTGAAACTTTTCACTTTCCCTTATTCTCTTCACGTTCATTCTTTCCTATTAGATTATGTCCCATAATCAATCATTAGAATCACTACGTTTTGTATACACTCTTTTTTATTCCTCCTTTGCCTTTTGTACCCTTTGACAGAATCACTAGCCAATTAAATTCATCTTTCCACTTATTCCATGTTTGTATCAATGAAGCTGAATAAATATGGAATAAATATTGACTGGACTCACTTTATAGTCATGATTATAAATATCAAGTAAACTTTTAAAGCTGCTCAGAGTCATACCTTAATTCCTTATGCCATTCACTCTCCTAATTTTCTAAGTGTTAATTTCACTTCTTTCATCTTAAGTTTCAAATACATTTTCATTAGACTCATTCTTACTAATGACCTTGATTCTCTGTGAAAACTGCAGGTAGCTTAACAGAATTTCTCCCAAATTCCCACGGTCGTATCTACTCACTTACCAGGATCTGTACCCATATCATCTGCCACGTCACTTGTTACTCTTCCCAAATACAGTCAGGCTCTCAACATTGCACTGAATGTCATCTCCTCTCTCTACTCTAAAACATTGCTCCAAATATTGGTGCTTCTTTTCTAACGTCACATTTTCTTGTCTAGATCTCTTTATACTATCATACAAACTTGTTATTAGTTCTCCCATCTTTATAAAAGGAAACAAACAAAACAAACACAAACCACAATTTTCCCGTGATCCATCTTTTCCCATCTGCTACCTTCCCACTTACTTTTTGCATCTCTTTGCAGCAAAACTCCTTGCAAATATTATACTTACTCACTGTGTTATTTCAAATGCCTCTCTTCCCATTATTTAAAACACATTCCAATCAGACTTTGAGTCCAACTACTTTACTTCATTGAGATAGTTTTGTCATGGCCACCAAGGTCCTTCATGCTATGAAATCTGATTGTCTGTTTCCAATCCTCAATTTACTTGATCTTTCAATCTGCTTTTTGTATCCTATTTTTGATCCTACTTCCTTTTGGTTTTCTTTTTACCTCCCTGGTCACTCCTTTCAATTTCCTTTGCTGTTCTCCTCTCCTTCATTCTAGAGTGCCCAGGATCTTGTTTTCTTCTCTGAAATCACTCTCTTAGAGATATATTTCATTCCCTGTATAACTTTCAATACCATCTATATGCCATCGATTCTCAGATTTATATATCTACACAAGAGCAATCATCTGAATTTATATATCCATCTGCTTATTTAACATTTGCCTAAGATATTAGTAGATATCTCATAATTAACATTTCCCCAGGATGCCTAATAAGTATCTCAAAATTAACACGCCCAACCCTGAACTCCTGATTGTGCATATAACTGCCAACCTCCTTTACACAGTCTAATGCAACTATGTTAAAGAAAACTATTTTTTCAGTTTTCAGACTAAGATCCTGAATGTCTTCCTTTCTCTCATACTCTACATCTAATTCATACAAAATACTGTTGAGTCAATTTTCAAGTTCCATTAAAAATTGGACTGCTCCTAACCTCTTTCTCTGAAACCAGATTTTCAGGTGGATGGCTACAATTTCCTAACTGTTCTCCCTGCTCCACCTGCTCTGTTTCTAAGCAGTCAGTGTAACCTTTTAAAAATGTAAAGCAAATCATTCTACTTCTCTCTTCTAACCTTGCTAATAGAACTCCATGTCAATCAAAGTAAAAGCCTAAGCCTTTCTAATTGCTTACAAAGCTCTACAAGATCTGCTTTTCCTCTTCCTTCCTTCTCGCATCACATTCTGAGCTCTTACTTTGTTACTGCCCCCTCCCACTCTACTCCAGAATACAGGCTTCTTGGTTTGACCCAGAACACAACATATATCCTCCCAGTTGAAAGCTTTTGCACTGTCCAGAATGTCCCCACCACCCCCACCCCAATATCCATATGGCTTTCTCTCAACCCAGTTTCAAGTCTTTATTCAGATCTCGTGTTCTCAATGAGGCCTATCCTGAACACCTTATTTAAAAATTTTACTCTCTTCCCTTACTAGCAAGTTTAACTCTTCACATAACTTAAGTACAGTGCCTGACTCATAGTAAATGTTTAATAAATATTTTTAATGAAAGAATTAAAAACCATTCAAAAGTTTCCCAAAATTTAGAGTAAAATCAAATGCCTTATCATGTTCTTGAAACATCTGCCTACATTTCCAAACTCAAGCCACACTCTATCTTCCTAACTTACTTGGTTTCAGTCACTCTATCTTCAGTTCCTTGAACATACCAAATTCTTTTTCATCTCAGAATCCTTGTACCATCCTTTTCCCACGTCATTATTTTTTGACATATTTCATATGTCTCCCTATTTTTTGACATATTTCATAATGTTCTCCCTATTTTTCCGATGTCACCTTAAGGGTCATGTTTTGAATTGCTTTTCCTAAGGCCATATTCTCCATTTCTTTTTTTTTTTTTATGGTTCTTTTTATTATTATTATCATCATCCACTGTTTCTCCTCTCTAAAAGAATGTATATTCAGTTATATTAATGCATGATTGCTTGTTTAAAGATGCAGGCCCTCACTGAGCACAGTTTCTGGCTAATCACATGGCCCCAGTAAATGTTAGCTTTAGGTTATAAAAACACACAAAAAACCCCAGAACATTTTGAGAAAGCAGCCATGACGTGACCTCCTATGTTTGCCCCTACCAGGCATGTCCAGCCTGTGCCTTAGGCTTGGAACACATCCTTACCAAGGGGTAAAAACCTCTCATTGCCTGTGAAGGGCTCATTTCCATATGTGGGAATAACTTGCCCTGTTTCAGACTCAATGCATATTCTTTTGTTCTGCTTAAATGTGTGCATCATATGGCACATGGCCAACTCCACTAGTATATCTAGACCCTGCAGGGAGAAAATAGAGTCCTTCTTCTAGAGCATGAGAAGGGTGTGTGCAGGCCAATTGCCCTGCCTCAGCTGTTGGGAGGGTACCGCTGGCCATGGAATACTGTTGCTCACTACTGAAGCTAATCTTGCTCTGTCTTTTCTCTATGTGAGTAAAGCACTAATTCATCTAGTACTTGATTGTGTTGTGTTTTCTTGGTGACTCTGCTACCAAGATGCAGTGGGCAAATGTGTTTCAACTTCTACTCCCGATGGTTGGCATAATGATGATCTTTGCTGTTCTCCATATAAATGGAGTTCTACCTGGCACCAGTGACCAGTATATGCTGTGTTTGCTGAAAAAAATAGAATACAAATTGTAACTCAGAAGTTAATGGCACTAGTTTGCAGGCAGTGCAGAATAGAGTTTAAGGGTGGAGCTATGCTGTCAGAATGTTTGGATTTCAGTTCCAGTTCTGCCATGTACTTCTTGTAAAGTGACCATGCATCTGAGTTTCATAGGACAGTCTCTGGTTATGTTTGCTGAACTCATTTTTCTACTTTCACTCTTAAAGGTGTCCTGAGTTGGAAGGAAAATTATATGTCCCTCCACTCCAAAGAAGCATTTCTTCTTGGGACAAGCCTTTCTTGTCCCAGTTCCTTCACTTGTAAAGTAAGAATAAAAATGATGCATAGCTGCTATAGATGTTGAGAAGATTAAATAACCATATATATAAATGGAAAGCAAAGAAAAAGTTTTTGTGTTTACTATACACAGTATGAAAGTCATAGAGCTCAGACTAATCAATATAGTATTGACAAATATATTACTGACAAATTTTGTCATTAAAAATTCCCTTCATCAGCCCATATTTGTATTAAATATAAACTTTGTAGAAATATAGAAATTTAAAAAACAAAGCTTCATCTGACAAGACAAATAAATTAAGTGCCTAATCTTTCCCTTTAAAAAAGGACAAAATACATTGTACATTTACACTGGAGGTTCCCAATGACTACCTACTTCCTTGTGGGTAGAGACACCAAGAAATAAACTATTAAAGTATTCCCCATAACATTATCAATCAGAAAGGGGAAAGGTTTTTCTCTGGATATATATTATATATCAGTAGAAAAAAATAGTTCAGATATACAAAAATGCATTTAAATGCCCATTGTAGGAAATATATTGTTGTATAACCTTAGTTTATTTTATTCGTTTTATTACTCAAAAATTCCTTCCTTCTTGAAACTTCTTTTGTGACCTTTTCAATTCTTATTATTTAATTTTTAATTTTTATTTTCTAACAAAATTACAAGATCTCTTCTACTTAGTGTATTTATTTAAATATCACATAATTGGAATTATTATCATACATCAGGGATATAAAAAGAAAAGAAAATCTTACTGTTCATTCAACAGCAAAGGTTATGAGCTAAAAATTCTTAACATCTAAAATAGAACACAATTAATTTTAATAAGCTAAAGTGCAACAGTAAGGCAAAAAGACAAGATATGTGATAAGCAGCTGTGGGACCTAAAGGTCATCACTAAACATGATTCTCATTTACCCTTTTACTTTTAGTGTCAGGATCTTGTTCTGGCAACATAAGCCCCTGAGATTTCTCAAGCCGTCCCTCTATATTGAGCTACCTTGCTAATTTAAAAGCCTTAGTGATTATGTTCTGTTATGATATTAATGGAAAGGTCAATGAATTCATGAAAATACCTTTTGTTTTGTTTTGCTTTTATGACATTCTGAACCTTTTCTGCTTTTACAATTTTCAACAAGAAACTGATCATCTGGGTCATTTTGCATAATAAGGGAACGTAAGCAGTCACCGTTTGTGATAATATCACTTTCCTGTCACATCCTGAATGCACAGAATGAGGCTCTCTGGATTGTTTAATACATTCTCTTGTTTTTAATAAAAAGAAGAACTTTCATGGGGAAAGAAGAAAGAGAGAAAATGTTTTTAATAAGACAAGCTACAATTTAGAAGCTGAAAAGGTTAAAAATTACCTTCAAAATCTCATATTAAATGCTGACACAGTGACTGCTAATACCTTTCTAGAATGCTTTTAAATAGTGTTTTACGTTGAAATTGTCTGTGTACTGTGTCCGAAGGAAAATAGCAGAAGCAAGGTCTAGAGAATCTTAAGGTAATAGAGTAAAGGAGTGGCAATACTGCATAAGATAAAACAGAAAATAATATGAAATACTATTTCTGGCATAGATCCAACTCTGAAAGCCATACTCATGTTTATATTTTCCCACCTACCACACTTATATATTAAAAGAAGGATTTTAATATTTTTCTCATATGTGACAAGAGAAATGTCTTTCACACTGAGCCAGGACAAGCTTTCTCTTAGAGATGGATCATATAAAACAGAGGAACCCCTCCTCCCCATTTGTGCCAATACAATAATAAAAAGTCATTTGGAGAAAGTACTGGTGTGGCTATCTTGTGATTTTTGGTGAGGGTATTAATTGTTGCTTAAATGGAGTTTGTAAGCCAAAGCAATTTTGAGGACTTGGCCTGTGCTTGAATAATAGACGGCCTCCTCCTCTTGTTTTGTATATATTCAAAAGCAAGCTAAACTGTATTCTAGCAAGTTTCAATAGTATCTAAGGACAAGTTCTGGCTAAATACTTACAGACTTGAAGATTCTTTAGACACATATTACCATTTAATCAGCAAACAATTACTAGGTACAATATACCATGTTTCATAATATGTTAACTCCACAACTCTGGACACACAAAATCTGATCAGGGTTTGTAGCCTGAATTCACACTGTTTGAGTGCTCTGAAATCACTACCGCAGGCTGGTGGTGATCAAGTCAAAATGGCAGATCAGAGGGTGCCTGGGTGTCTCAGTTGGTTAAGCGACTACCTTCGGCTCAGGTCATGATCCTGGAGTCCCAGGATCGAGTCCCACATCGGGCTCCCTGCTCAGCAGGGAGTCTGCTTCTCCCTGGAGTGCAGGTACCTCTTCAGACCCTCCCCCCTCTCATGTGCTCTCTCTCTCTCATTCTCTCTCTCTCTCTCAAATAAATAAATAAAAAATCTAAAAAAAAAAAAAAAGGGCAGATCAGAATCAACTGAAAATCAACTCCGGAAGAACCCAACACATTCAAGTCTCAGATCAGCCCCACATATTTAGTTCCAAAACCCATGAACACAAGCTCAGTACACACACACACACACACACACACACACACTCACACACACACCACATGTACATACAAACACACAAAGCAGAATAAAGCACCAGGAGTAAGAGAAAAAAGTACCTGGAGAAAATAGGAAGCACAGATCAGAAGCCTGCTTAAGATTCCAAGAGAGAAGTCACAAATGAATTTAAAAGAATAAAAAAGGAAATAGAAGTAAAATGCCATAGAAATTTTTTAAAAATGACAGGAAATTATTTTCAACTTTTTGATGATAATTAAAATCCTTATAAAAAGATAAATTCTTAGAACAAAATAATTGTAACTAAAACTGATCTAGACAGATAGATATATAAAATCTCTCACTAGATTTTATTAAAGAAATTGAAAAGATAAGCTACAATGGCCAAACAGTATCTGTAAGTCACATATCTTTTTTTAATTTAAATGCAATTAATTGGGGGGGCGGAGCAAGATGGCGGAGGAGTAGGAGACCTGGATTTCGTCTCCTCTCAGGAATTCAGCTGGATAGGGATCAAACCATTCTGAACACCTACAAACTCAACAGGAGATCGAAGAAAAGAAGAGCAACAACTCTCTCATCAGAAAAGCGACCACTTTCTGGAAGGTAGGACGTGCGGAGAAGTGAATCCGAGGCGATATTCGGGAGGATAGATGGCGGGGGAGGGGCCTCCGGCGGCCGCTTCTGGCAAGTGATAGAGCCGCGGAGCACAAAATCGGAACTTTTAAAAGTCTGCTCCGCTGAGGGAGGTCACTCCGGTGGCTAAGCGGGGGGTGGAACCCTCCGGGACAGTGTGGTCTCAGGACCCTCAGGGTCACAGAAAGACCGGGGGTGCCTGAGTGTGGCAGAGCTCCCAGGTATCGGAGCAGGGAAGCCGGCTGCAGAGGCGGAGCCCAGGCGCGGGCTCTCAGCTCGGGGTTGTCATAAACCGTGATCCGCGGCACAGTCGGGCCACTGCTCCTCCAGCAGGGACCCAACAAGCGGCAGATCCGGGGAGACTCACCTTCCTCCCCCAGGAGGAGCCGCGTGGGAGTGCGCCACAGGGATCTGCTGCGTTTGGAGACTCCACCCGGGGTCGGGTGCCAGAGATAGAAACGCGCGGTCACAGGCCGGGTGAGCACGGAGTGCGGCTGGAGACTGGGGAGACGGGAGTGACTGACGGCTTTTCTCTGAGGGCTCACTGAGAAGCGGGGCCCCGAGTTCTCGGCTCCTCCGCGGCGGAGATTGGGAGGCCACCATTTTCACTCTCCGCCTCCAAAGCTGTACGGAAAGCTCGCAGGGAACAAAAGCCCTGGAGAGCAAACCTGAGCAGATTACTTAGACGGGAGGGGGCAAGGGCGGGGCAATTCTGCCTCTGGCAAAGACATTTGGAAACCACGGCAACAGGACCCTCCCCAGAAGATCAGCGAGAACAGCCAGCCAAGACCAAGTTTACCGATCAATGAGAACGGCAGAACTCCAGCTCTAGGGGACTACTGCACATAGAATTCATGGCTTGTTTACCATGATTCTGTAGTCTTTCAAAGTTAATTTTTTTTAACTGTCTTTTTTCTTTTTTTTTCTTTTTTAATTTTTCTTTTTCCCTTTTTCAACCAACATCTTATCAATCCCTTTTTTTAAAAAAAAAAAACATTTTTATTTTTCATTTTTAGAGTCATATTCTATCCCTTCATAGTAGTTACCCGTATATTTGGCTTATATATATAAGTTGTTCTCTCTTTAAAATTTTGAGATAGTTTCTTCTAACAGATCAAAATATACCCTAAGTCTCTAGTATATGGTGTTTTCTATTCCCCTGCCTGATCACATCCTCTCCCTTTTTTTTCTTTTTTTAAATCCTCTTCTTTCTTTTTTCAAACAACTTCTTATCAATTCCTTTTATAAAATTTTTTATAATTTCCATCTTTACAGTCATATTCCATCCCTTCATCATATCAACCCTTATTTTTGTACATATATAAGTTTTTTTTTCTTTAAAATTTTGGGAGGCACTTTCTTCTAAAAGACCAAAATACACCCCAAATCTAGTGTGTGGCAGTGATCTATATACCAGCCTGATCATATTTGATCACATTCTGGTTTTTTTGTTGTTGTTGTTTTGTTTTGTTTGTTTTTGTTTTTATCTTTATCTTTTTCTTTTTTTTCTTTTTCTTTTTTCTCTCTTTCTCTTTCTTTTCCCACTGCTTCAGGTTTTTTCTGATTTGTTTAGAGTATATTTTCTGGGGACGTTGTTACTCTGCTAGCATTTTGTTCTCTCATTAATCTATTCTCCTCTGCACAAAATGACAAGACGGAAAAAATCACCTCAACAAAAAGAACAAGAGGTAGTACCGACTGCCAGGGACCTACTCAATACGGACATTAGTACGATGTCAGATCTAGAGTTCAGAATCATCACTTTAAAGATACTAGCTGGGCTTGAAAAAAATATGGAAGTTATTAGAGAAACCCTTTCTGGAGAAGTAAAAGAACTAAAATCCAACCAAGTAGAAATCAAAAAGGCTATTAATGAGGTGCAATCAAAAATGGGGGCGCTAACTGCTAGAATAAATGAGGCAGAAGAGAGAATCAGTAATATAGAAGACCAAATGATGGAAAATAAAGAAGCTGAGAAAAAGAGAGATAAACAACTACTGGATCACGAGGGCAGAATTCGAGAGATAAGCGATACCATAAGATGAAACAACATTAGAATAATTGGGATCCCAGAAGAAGAAGAAAGAGAGAGAGGGGCAGAAGGTATAATGGAGCAAATTATAGCAGAGAACTTCCCTAATTTGGGGAAGGAAACAGGCATGAAAATCCAGGAAGCACAGAGAACCCCTCTCAAAATCAATAAAAATAGGTCAACACCCCGACATCTAATAGTAAAACTTACGAGTCTCATAGACAAAGAGAAAATCCTGAAAGCAGCTCGGGAGAAGAGATATGTAACCTACAAGGGTAGAAACATTAGATTGGCAACAGACCTATCCACAGAGACCTGGCAGGCCAGAAAGGACTGGCAGGATATATTCAGAGCACTAAACGAGAAAAATATGCAGCCAAGAATACTCTATCCAGCTAGGCTGTCATTGAAAATTGAAGGAGAGATAAAAAGCTTCCAGGACAAACAAAAACTAAAGGAATTTGCAAACAGGAACCCAGCCCTACAGGAAATCTTGAAAGGGGTCCTCTAAGCAAAGAGAGAGCCTAAAAGCAACATAGACCAGAAAGGAACACAGACAATATACGGTAACAGTCACCTGACAGGCAATACAATGGCACTAAATTCCTATCTTTCAATAGTTACCCTGAATGTAAATGGGCTCAATGCCCCAATCAAAAGACACAGGCTATCAGACTGGATTAAAAAACAAGACCCATCGATATGCTGTCTGCAAGAGACTCATTTTCGGCCCAAAGACAGCCCCAGATTGAAAGTGAGGGGGTGGAAAACCATTTACCATGCTAATGGACACCAAAAGAAAGCTGGGGTGGCAATCCTTATATCAGACAAATTAGATTTTAAACCAAAGACTGTAATAAGAGATGAGGAAGGACACTATATCATACTTAAAGGATCTATCCAACAAGAAGATCTAACAATTGTAAATATCTATGCCCCTAACATGGGAGCAGCCAATTATATAAGCCAATTAATAACAAAAGCAAAGAAACACATCGACAACAATACATTAATAGTGGGGGACTTTAACACCCCCCTCACTGAAATGGACAGATCGTCTAAGCAAAAGATCAACAAGGAAATAAAGACTTTAAATGACACACTGGACCAAATGGATTTACAGACATATTCAGAACATTCCACCCCAAAGCAACGGAATACACATTCTTCTCTAGTGCCCATGGAACATTCTCCAGAATAGATCACATCCTAGGTCATAAATCAGGTCTCAACCGGTACCAAAAGATTGGAATCATTCCCTGCTTATTTTCAGACCACAATGCTTTGAAACTAGAGCTCAATCACAAGACAAAAGTCAGAAAAAACTCAAATACATGGAGGCTAAATAGCATCCTACTGAAGAACGAATAGGTCAACCAGGAAATTAAAGAAGAATTAAAAAAATACATGGAAACCAATGAAAATGAAAACACAACTATTCAAAATCTTTGGGATGCAGCAAAGGCAGTCCTAAGAGGAAAGTATATAGCAATACCAGCCTTTCTCAAGAAGCAAGAAAGGTCTCAAGTACACAACCTAACACTACACCTAAAGGAGCTGGAGAAAGAACAGCAAATAAAGCCTAAACCCAGCAGGAGAAGAGAAATAATAAAGATCAGAGCAGAAATCAATGAAATAGAAACTAAAAGAACAGTAGAACAGATCAACGAAACTAGGAGCTGGTTCTTTGAAAGAATTAACAAGATTGATAAACCCTTGGCCACACTTATCAAAAAGAGAAGAGAAATGACCCAAATCAGCAAAATCATGAATGAAAGAGGAGAGATCACAACCAACACCAAAGAAATACAAACAATTCTAAGAACATATTATGAGCAACTCTATGCCAGCAAATTAAATAACCTGGAAGAAATGGATGCATTCCTAGAGATGTACTAACTACCAAAACTGAACCAGGATGAAATAGAAAACCTGAACAGACCTATAACCACTAAGGAAATTGAAGCAGTCATCAAAAATCTCCCAACAAACAAAAGCCCAGGGCCAGATGGCTTCCCAGGGGAATTCTACCAAACATTTCAAGAAGAATTAATACCTATTCTTCTGAAACTGTTCCAAAAAATAGAAATGGAAGGAAAACTTCCAAACTCATTTTATGAGGCCAGCATTACCTTGATCCCTAAACCAGACAAAGACCCCATCAAAAAGGAGAATTACAGACCAATATCCCTGATGAACATGGATGCAAAAATTCTCACCAAAATACTAGCCAATAGGATCCAACAGTACATTAAATGATTATTCACCATGACCAAGTGGGATTTATCCCTGGGCTGCAAGGTTGGTTCAACATCTGCAAATCAATCAATGTGATACAATACATTAACAAAAGAAAGAACAAGAATCATATGATCCTCTCAATAGATGCAGAAAAAGCATTTGACAAAGTACAGTATCCTTTCTTGATCAAAACTCTTCAGAGTATAGGGATAGAGGGTACATACCTCAATATCATAAAACCCATCTATGAAAAACCTACAGCGAATATCATTCTCAATGGGGAAAAACTGAGAGCTTTCCCCCTAAGGTCAGGAACGCGGCAGGGATGTCCACTATCACCACTGCTATTCAACATAGTATTGGAAGTCCTAGCCACAGCAATCAGACAACAAAAAGAAATCAAAGGCATCCAAATTGGCAAGGAAGAAGTCAAACTCTCACTCTTTGCAGATGATATGATACTTTATGTGGAAAACCCAAAAGACTCCACCCCAAAACTGCTAGAACTCATACAGGAATTCAGTCAAGTGGCAGGATATAAAATCAATGCACAGAAGTCAGTGGCATTCCTATACACCAACAACAAGACAGAAGAAAGAGAAATTAAGGAGTCATTCCCATTTACAACTGCACCCAAAACCATAAGATACCTAGGAATAAATCTAACCAAAGAGACAAAGGATCTGTACTCAGAAAACTATAAAATACTCATGAAAGAAATTGAGGAAAACACAAAGAAATGGAAAAACGTTCCATGCTCATGGATTGGAAGAACAAATATTGTGAAGATGTCAATGCTACCTAGAGCAATCTACACATTCAATGCAATCCCCATCAAAATACCATCCACTTTTTTCAAAGAAATGGAACAAATAATCCTAAAATTTGTATGGAACCAGAAAAGACCCCGCATAGCCAGAGGAATGTTGAAAAAGAAAAGCAAAGCCGGCGGCATCACAATTCCGGACTTCCAGCTCTATTACGAAGCTGTCATCATCAAGACAGCATAGTACTGGCACAAAAACAGACACATAGATCAATGGAACAGAATAGAGAGCCCAGAAATGGACCCTCAACTCTATGGTCAACTCATCTTTGACAAAGCAGGAAAGAATGTCCAATGGAACAAAGACAGTCTCTTCAACAAATGGTGTTGGGAAAATTGGATAGCCACATGCAGAAGAATGAAACTGGGCCATTTCCTTACACCACACACAAAAATAGACTCCAAATGGTTGAAAGACCTCAATGTGAGACAGGAGTCCATCAAAATCCTAAAGGAGAACAGAGGCAGCAACCTCTTTGACCTCAGCCGAAGCAACTTCTTCCTAGAAACATCGCCAAAGGCAAGGGAGGCAAGGGCAAAAATGAACTCTTGGGACTTCATCAAGATAAAAAGCTTTTGCAAAGCAAAGGAAACAGTCAACAAAACCAAAAGACAACCGACAGAATGGGAGAAGATATTTGCAAATGACATATCAGATAAAGGGCTAGTATCCAAAATCTATAAAGAACTCATCAAACTCAACAGCCAAAGAACAAAGAATCCAATCAAGAAATGGGCAGAAGACATGAACAGACATTTTTCCAAAGAAGACATCCAAATGGCCAACAGACACATGAAAAAGTGCTCAATATCACTCGGCATCAGGGAAATCCAAATCAAAACCTCAATGAGATACCACCTCACACCAGTCAGAATGGCTAAAATTAACAAGTCAGGAAATGACAGATGTTGGCGGGGATGCGGAGAAAGGGGAACCCTCCTACACTGTTGGTGGGAATGCAAGCTGGTACAGCCACTCTGGAAAACTGTATGGAGGTTCCTCAAAAAGTTGAAAATAGAGCTACCATATGATCCAGCAATTGCACTACTGGGTATTTACCCCAAAGATACAAAAGTAGGGATCCGAAGGGGTACGTGCACCCTGATGTTTATAGCAGCAATGTCCACAATAGCCAAACTGTGGAAAGAGCCAAGATGTCCATCAACAGATGAATAGATAAAGAAGATGTGGTATATATATACAATGGAATATTATGCAGCCATCAAAAGGAATGAGATCTTGCCATTTGCAATGACGTGGATGGAACTGGAGGGTATTATGTTGAGTGAAATAAGTCAAACAGAGAAAGACATGTATCATATGATCTCACTGATATGAGGAATTCTTAATCTCAGGAAACAAACTGAGGGTTGCTGGAGTGGGGGGTGGGGTCGGAAGGATGGGGTGACTGGGTGATAGACACTGGGGAGGGTATGAGCTCTGGTAAGTGCTGTGAATTGTGCAAGACTGCTGAATCTCAGATCTGTACCTCTGAAACAAATAATTCAATATATGTTAAGAAAATAAAAAAGAAGAAGAAGAAGGTAGCGGGAGGGGAAGAATGAAGCGGGGGAAATCGGAGGGGTAGACGAACCATGAGAGACG
>NC_058405.1:38508496-38538482 GCF_002201575.2 Neomonachus schauinslandi | reverse complement strand
CGTCTCTCATGGTTCGTCTACCCCTCCGATTTCCCCCCCTTCATTCTTCCCCTCCTGCTACATTCTTCTTCTTCTTCTTTTTTTTTTCTTTCTCAACATATATTGCATTGTTTGTTTCAGAGGTACAGATCTGAGATTCAACAGTCTTGCCCAATTCACAATGCTTACCAGAGCACATACCCTCCCCAGTGTCCATCACCCAGTCACCCCATCCCTCCCACCCACCCCCCACTCCAGCAACCCTCAGTTTGTTTCCTGAGATCAAGAATTCCTCATATCAGTGAGGTCATATGATACATGTCTTTCTCTGTTTGATTTATTTCGCTCAGCATAATACCCTCCAGTTCCATCCACGTCGTTGCAAATGGCAAGATCTCATTCCTTTTGATGGCTGCATAATATTCCATTGTATATATATACCACATCTTCTTTATCCATTTGTCTGTTGTTGGACATCTTGGTTCTTTCCACAGTTTGGTTATTGTGGACATTGCTGCTATAAACATCGGGGTGCACGTACCCTTTTGGATCCCTACTTTTGTAAAGTTGATGGTATTTTGATAGGGATTGCATTGAATGTATAAATTGCTCTAGGTAGCATAGACATTTTAATAATATTTGTTCTTCCAATCCACAAGGATGGAACATTTTTCCATTTCTTTGTGTCTTTCTCAATTTTCTTCATGAGTGTTCTATAGTTTTCTGAGTACAGATCCTTAGCCTCTTGGTTAGGTTTATTCCTGGTATCTTGTGAGTTTTGGTGCAATTGTAAATGGGATCGATCCTTAATTTCTCTTCCTTCTGTGTCATTCTTAATGTATAGGAATGAAACTGATTTCTGTGTATTAATTTTATATCCTGACACATTGCTGAATTCCTGTATGATTTCTAGAAATTTTGGGGTGGTGTCATTTGGGTGTCATTTCCACATACAGTATCATGTCACCTGCAAAGAGCAAGAGTTTGACTTTTTCTTTGCCAATTTGGATGCCTTTTATTTCTTTTTGTTGTCTGATTGCTGAGGCTAGGACTTCTAGTACTATGTTGAATAGCAGTGGTGATAGTGGACATCCCTGCCGTGTTCCTGACCTTAAGGGAAAAGCGCTCAGTTTTTCCCCATTGAGAATCATATTCTCTGTGGGCTTTCCATATATGGCTTTTATGATATTGAGGTATGTTCCCTCTGTCCCTACACTGTGAAGAATTTTAATCAAGAAAAGATGCTGTACTTTGTCAAATGCTTTTTTTGCATCTATTGAGAGGATTATATGGTTCTTGTCCTTTCTGTTATTAATGTCGTGTATCACATTGATTGATTTGTGGATGTTGAACCAACCTTGCAGCCCAGGAATAAATCCCACTTGGTGGTGGTGGTGAATAATCCTTTTAATGTACTGTTGGATCCTATTGGCTAGTATCTTGGTGAGAATTTTTGCACCCATGTTCATCAGGTATATTGGTCTGTAATTCTCCTTTTTGGTGGGGTCTTTGATGTTTTGGGATCAAGGTAATGCTGGCCTCATAGAAAAAGTTTGGAAGTTTTCCTTCCATTTCTATTTTTTGAAACAGCTTCAGAAGAATAGGTATTAATTCTTCTTTATATGTTTGGTAGAATTCCCCTGGGAAGCCATCTGGCCCTGGACTCTTGTTTGTTGGGAGATTTTTGATTATTGCTTCAATTTCCTTGCTGGTTATGGGTCTGTTCAGGTTTTCTATTTCTTCCTGGTTCAGTTTTGGTAGTTTATATCTTTCTAGGAATGCATCCATTTCTTCCAGATTGCCTAATTTGTTGGCATATAGTTGCTCATAATATGTTCTTATAATTGTTTGTATTTCCTTGGTGTTGGTTATGATCTCTCCTCTTTCATTCATGATTTTATTTACTTGGGACCTTTCTCTTTTCTTTTTGATAAGTCTGGCCAGGGGGTTTATCAATCTCATTAACTCTTTCAAAGAACCAGGTCCTAGTTTCATCAATCTGTTCTACTATTTTTTGGTTTCTATTTCATTGATTTCTGCTCTAATCTTTATTATTTCTCTTCTCCTGCTGGGTTTAGGCTTTATTTGCTGTTCTTTCTCCAGCTATTTAGGTGTAAGGTTAGGTTGTATATTTGAAACCTTTCTTGTTTCTTGAGAAAGGCTTGTATTGCTATATACTTCCCTCTTAGGACCACCTTTGCTGCATCCCAAAAGTTTTGAACAGTTGTGTTTTCATTTTCATTCCTTTCTATGAATTTTAAAAATTCTTCTTTAATTTCCTGGTTGACCCATTCATTATTTAGTAGGATGCTCTTTAACCTCCATATATTTGTGGTATTTCCAAATTTCCTCTTGTGATTAAGTTCAAGTTTCAAGGCACTGTGGTCTGAAAATATGCACAGAATGATCCCAATCTTTTGGTATTAGTTGAGACCTGATTTGTGACCCAGTACATGATCAATTCTGGAGAATGTTCCATGTGCACTCAAGAATGTGTATTCTGTTGCTTTAGGATGGAATGCTCTGAATATATCTGTGAAGTCCATCTGGTCCAGTGAGTCATTCAAAGTCCTTGTTTCTTTGTTGATCCTTTGCTTACATGATCCGTCCCTTGCAATCAGTGGGGTGTTAAAATCTCTTACTATTATTGTATTATTATCAATGTGTTTCATTGATTTTGTTATTAATTGTTTTATATAATTGGCTGCTTCCATGTTAGGGGCATAAATATTTACTATTGTTAGATCTTCTTGTTGGATAGACCCTTTAAGTATGACATAGTGTCCCTTCTCATCTCTTATTACAGCCTTTGGTTTAAAAATCTAATTTTTCTGGTATAAGGATTGCTACCCTAGCTTTCTTTTGATGTCCATTAGCATGATAAATGGTTTTCCACCCCCTCACTTTCAATCTGGGGGTATCTTTGGGTCTAAAATGAGTCTCTTGTAGACAGCATATTGATAGGTCTTGCTTTTTCGTCCAATCTGATACCCTGTGTCTTTTGATTGGGGTATTTAGCCCATTTACATTCAGAGTAACTATTGAAAGATATGAATTTAGTGTCATTGTATTACCTATAATGTCACTGTTTCTGTATATTGTCTCTGTTCCTTTCTGGTCTATGTTACTTTTGGGCTCTCTCTTTTCTTAAAGGATCCCCTTTAATATTTCTTTCAGGGTTGGTTGAGTGATCACAAATTCTTTTAGTTTCTGCTTGTCCTAAAAGCTTTTCATCTCTTCTAGTTTGAATGACAGCTTTGCTGGATAAAGTCTTCTTGTCTGCATATTTTTCTCACTTAGTGCCCTGAATATATCATGCCAGTCCTTTCTGGCCTGCCCTGTCTCTGTGGATAGTTCTGCTGCCAGTCTAATGTTTCTACCCTTGTAAGTTATGGACCTTTTGTCCCGAGCTGCTTTTAGGACTTTCTCTTTGTCTTTGAGATTTCTAAGCTTCACTATTATATGTCAATATATGGACCCATTTTTATTGATTTTGAGGGGGGTTCTCTGTGCCTGGACTTTAATGCCTGTTTCCTTCCCCAGATTAGGGAAGTTCTCTGCTATAATTTCCTCCAATATACCTTCTGCCTCTCTCTCAATCTCTTTTCTCTTCTGGGATCCCAATTATTCTAATATTGTTTTGTTTTATGGTATCACTTACCTCTTGAATTCTCCCCTCATAATCCAGAAGTTGTTTATCTCTTTCTCAGCTTCTTTATTCTCCATCATTTTGTCTTTGATATCACTAATTCTCTCTTCTGCCTCATTTATCCTAGCAGTTAGAGCCTCCATTTTTTATTGCATCTCATGAATAGCCTTTTTTTTATTTTGGCTTGATTAGATTTTAGTTATTTAATTTCTCCAGAAAGGGATTTTTTAGTGTTTTCTATGCTTTTTTCAAGCCCAGCTAGTATCCTCATAATCATTATTCTGAACTCTAGTTCTGACATCTTACTTCTATCCATACTGATTAGGTCCCTGGCAGCGGGTATACTGCCTCTTGTTCTCTTTTTTGAGGTGAGTTTTTCTGTCTTGCCATTCTTGCAGAAAGTGGTCACTTTCCTATTTGTAGAATTGCAGGAATTCTTTTCTTAAACCTCTGGTTGAGTTCACAGGTGTTCAGAATGATTTGATAGCTATCTAGCTGAATTCCTGGGACCAGACAAAACTAAGGTCTCCTACTCCTCTTCCATTTTGGAAAGTCTCCATAATTCACATATTTAGTAGAGAATCAGTATCTACACTATATAAAGAAATTCTACATGTAAAACAAAATAAATGTAAAACTAAATAAAAATGTAAAAAAATAAATTAAAAAACTGATAAAAATGATCAAAACCATGAGGACATCAGAAAAGAGGAAAACTGATTTATGTTTATAATTTCATAATTTATATATGTCACATGCATTTACATTTACATTGGTAATCAAGGAAATGCAGAATGAATCCACAGTGAGAAATTATTTATACATGCAAGTCTAGAAAACATAAAAGGCTGACAATATCTAGTGTTGGAGAAAAAAGGAAGCAATGGAAACACCTATGAAGAGTTGCTTCCTGTAAATTTGGTGTAATCATTTTAAGAATAATTGGATTGGCATGTACTTGCACATGTACCCTAGGAATAGGGATAAAAAAATTGAAATATTCCAATATCCATGAGAAGAATGAGTAAATAAAGTATAAAACATTAACTTATCCTGCAAAATATTATCCTACCAATACAGTTTAGAATAGTGGTAAAATGAATTACTCTCAGTTATATGCAACATCGAGTTGATGGATACCATAATTATAAGGCTGAGGGAGAAAAGAAAGTTTTTGAGAAAACATAGGACTTGATTAAATTTATATAAATTTTTTAAAGGTAGCAAAATCGTACAATATATTATTTCAGGATAAAAACATATATAGCAAGGCTATGAAGAAAAGCAAGGGGATAATCTATGAATGGTTTGAAAGGAAGGTTTTCTGCGAGAAGGAAGAGAATAGAATGAACTTGAAGGGAACTTAAAGAGAATAGCATTTGTTTGTTTTTTTAATGGGGTCATGGGTTAATACATGGATGTTTCTTATGTCTTTTTATTATACAACTGAAATGTTTTTTGAAATATTATATATCTTCTCAAAAACAATGAAAACTATGCTGAATATTCTTTCTTTTTAGCTTATCATTAAAAAGAAAAAGTTATTAATTTGTTGTAAAGTACATTATCTTTTAATGCAAGTCCACATGTAGCCTAATGTTGTTAGATACACATGGGCAATGTATCTAAATATATGTTACCCTTCAAAATTGTAAAATTAAAAAAGAATAGTTTATAGATTTGATTCAATTGTGATGCCGTGAGTCTTTTTTCATATCAGGATGTGCTTACATAATTTATTAATCCATTTTTTTAAAGAATTTATTTATTTATTTGAGAGAGATAAATGAGCAATGGGGAGGGGCAGAGGGAGACAGAGAAGCAAACTCCTTGATGAGCAGGAAGCCCAATGTGGGGCTCGATCCCAGGACCGGAGATCATGACCTGAGCTGAAGGCAGATGCCCAACTGACCAAGCCACCCAAGAGCCCTTATTAATTCATTTTTAAATAACTACGGTATATTAATTTTAAAGAGCACAAAATGTTTTGTTCAATTTTTGTAGACCTTTAAATTTTTTATTTTTAAAATTAAAACAAATTGTTAATTCCAGTGTAATTTATGTATAGTGTTATTGTAGACCTTTGGATTACATTTAGAAAAATGAAATGTGATCATTAAAAATAAGTTGAAAATTTTCTCCTTCCTTCAGGGATTCTAAAGTAAGGATATTTAAAATTTTTTAGGGTTAGACACATATATCCATTCAACATATGTAAAAGGAACTCACAAAGATTCTTCCCATTATCTACAATTCAATTGTGGGTGGCTCAGTGGGTTAAGCATCTGCCCTCACCTCAGGTCATGATCCCAGGGTCCCGGGATGGAGTCCCACATTGGGCTGCTTGTGCAGTGGGGAGCCTGCTTCTCCCTCTGTCTGCTGCCCTCCCTGCTTATGCTCTCTCCCTCTGACAAATAAATAAATAAAATATTTTTAAAAAAATCATTATATCTAAGCAAATGACAAGATTTGAATTACATATAACTACTATAACACAAAAGTGATTTTGCATAGAGAGATAATTATCTATTTTTCAAATTAGATTTTATTCTCTTGCATAACTTTTAACTAAAAATGATACAGTAATGGGGCAAATACAATGTGAGGCAGAATACATGGAAAATGTTTGGTTTCTTTCAGGTCAACTTGAATTTCAAAGGGAGAATATCTTTAACTTCCAATCACATCGAAGTTATATTTTAAGAGAGAAAATCGGCAGAGCAATATCATAATTGTAGTATAAGCTAGTAAAACTCTCAAAGTTGCCAACACAGTATTCAAGATCTTCCTGAATTTATGATAAATACTAAATTTTACATTTTATATCCTCCCTGTTCATTTTATTTCATCTGCCAAATCTTTAAACACAAAATCAATATGAGTTACTATCTACTACTTATGCAAAAATTTACAACAAATAGAGAATATTAGTGCTGGCAGTTTACCTAATGAGATGCTGTTTCAAATGTGCAAGCTTGGCAAATGACTTCTAAAGTGTCATTGGAAATTAAAAGTAACAACATTTTGTGAAAAGTTGCAGCAACCAGGGACTGAAAATGTCTTCACTCAATTCAAATTCCTAAACCTCTGCCTATTTGACAAGATGATATAGGTACAGAGGCCAAAAATAGGCACAAATTATGCTATAGCATCTGATACTTTTCAAGAGAAAATTTGAGAGAACGATAAAGTGGAATACTGTTTATAATGTGATTCTGAGGCTGTTGTGTAAATCGCTAAGATTTATTTTTACAAAATCCTCCAATCCCATCTGTAATTTGTACCTTCCTAAGTCTGCTCAGATAGTGAAATAAGCATGATAGGCTTAGTTTTGATTCTACGGTAAAGTATATAAGACTATTATAAAAATATACAGATTAGTCTATGTTACTTCCTTCAGTTTTACCTTCAAATCATAATTATTTTATTTACATTAATCAGTTTATTCTGCACTAAAAGGGAGGATTTTTCCTTAATGCCATCTTGACAATTACATTTTGAAATGACTTAAGGACTCTCAGAGATGAAAAATTACTTTTATAATTACAAAGAAAGTATGATTATCAATACCCTGAATATTTAAAAAGGCTGAGAGTGACTCTTTTAGGTAGTGAAAAGAACACCAGTACTAGTTTAATGTAAATTGTCACACTCCTACCCTTGCTTCCATTTTGATAAGTTTATTGGCTTTGTTTTTAGAGTAAGTAAAGAAGCCAATTGTTAAGGGTGCCTGGGTGGCTCAGTTGGTTAAGCGACTGCCTTCGGCTCAGGTCATGATCCTGGAGTCCCAGGATCGAGTCCCGCATCAGGCTCCCTGCTCAGCAGGGAGTCTGCTTCTCCCTCTGACCCTCCTCCCTCTCATGTGCTCTCTCTCATTCTCTCTCTCTCAAATAAATAAATAAAATCTTTAAAAAAAAAAAAGAAGCCAATTGTTAAGTAGATAGCTATTACAAAGGATTACTAAGTAGTCTTATAGTCAGAAACCTGTGGATATTCTAGAGACTAAATTAATGGAAACCATTTCTATTCATTTAATACATAAGCTAAATTATAAAAGGTTTCTTAAAATGAGTAGCAGAGGAAATGTGAGATCACATATCTGAGCTTAGGCTATAGACAAGCTTTTTCTGTTTTTAGACTATAGAATCAATTTTAGAAATCATAAACCACGTATCAGCATTTAACCAATTATATAAATTATTTAGTGGTTCAGAAATTTGGAGGCCTAGGTCAAGAGTGATTACTCACATTAAATGTGTATATCACACTATTCTCACCTATCTCAACTCCCGTTTCATTAGATACAAAGCACAAAAGATGTCTTTTTTTTTTTTTACTATTATTGTTTTGCCTGTCATAGGTATAGAGATTTTCATGTTTAAGTTTTTAGAAACTTCCATTTCAGTTTTAATATATCATTTTATATTTCTTGTTAAAATGTTATTTCCTGTAGGAATTTTATGTGTTCCTTCCAACAGAAGAGTTTCTGCTTATTCAACAATTTGACCACTGTCCCAGTAGATTTTGAGATTTTGCAGACCTTTAAAGGACTATTAAAACTGGAGCCTTGAATAAATTTACTTACTGAAGATTTTACAACTTCTTCACAAACGTAATAAAGTTTTAAAAATTTAATTTGAGAGTATTTTTCTTTGCTTTCTTAAGGTCCTTTTTGTATGAGTAGTTATTAATGTGAATATTTTTCCCATAAATTTTTCAATATTTCTTAGAGTATATAAATACATTCTTGTAAAACCTTAAACAATACAGAAATATATTACATGAAAATTTTATGTTTTTCTAACTTATTTTCCCTTACCCCAACACTCACTATCATGCCTTTCCTCAGAGATATTAAGATATTTAAGTTTAGGGGCGACTGGGTGGCTCAGGCGTTAGGCGTCTGCCTTTGGCTCAGGTCATAATCCCAGGGTCCTGGGATCGAGCCCCGCGTCGGGCTCCCTGCTCAGTGGGAAGCCTGCTTCTCCCTCTCTCGCTGTGTCTCTCTCTGTCAAAAAAATAAATACAATCTTTAAAAAAAAAAAGATATTTAAGTTTAACAGTATTTTCTAGAACTTTTCACTACACATATATATCTTTCCCTTTGTAAATTTTGATTTAAGTAATTCAAGTAAGATAAATACAGAGATTTTCTTTTCCCCAGCCTCTCACCATTTCTTCTTCCTTTCAATAACATTGGTAGCCTAGTGTATTTGAGTCTATATTTTTTCCATGTTTATAAAAAATACTATTATAAATGCCTTTTGTACTTATTTGCTTTTAAAAAATATAAGCTCACATTACAAACAATACTTTGAAACTTAATGTTTCTCATTTCAAATACACATTGTGTAAGCCTCCAGGTAAGTCTTGAACTCATTCATTTAGGTACCTACACAGTATTCCACTGTGGGTATATAACTCTTTATCCACTCATTATTCTAGAACAAATATTCAAATTGTTTTCAAGTTTTTTTCCTAAAGTGAAATCATGGTTATATAGCCTTGGCCACAGACCTATTTTACTTCTGTGTGCTAAAATACCAAATGAGGGATTACTTTTATTTTACTTATACTTTAGTTCTAATGGATTTTGCCAAATTTTGAGTTGTTTTCATAGCTTTAGCAGATTTTTATGTAAATGTAGTTATATATTTATGTTAATTCTGAGATAGTCTATTTTTTTTTATTATTTAACTCTTTCATCCAGAAACATGGAAAGTCTCTCCATTTGCTCAGTGGTTTGTTTTTGTTCCCCCACATGTAGAGTAAGATTTTATATTTAATTTCAATAGAATATGTACCTTTTGTTAAATTTACATTTGAGTTTTTTTGCCACTGTTAATAGATTTCATATTTTTCTTTTTATTTATAAATGGATACTACTATTCTAGAGAAAACTCTATTTTTCTCTACCAAGTTGCCATTTTTTACCTCACCACTAACAATATAGGACCTTGTATTTTTATTCGTTTGGTTAATTTTTCTTTGCCAGTCCACTAAGAGGAAAATCTTTTGTCATTTACATTTCTTTCATCAACCTTAAGGAGAGCCATATCTTCATTTGTCTATTACACTATCTGAGGAATCATCTTATACTCCCTATAAGTTAATTTATTATTTGCTTTTCTACCATTCCTTGTTGTTAATAATACATTTACTTCCTCATTTTCTTTTTTTAAATAAAGTACAAAATATTCTTGGCTCAGATTTGGAACAGAGTTGGACCCCATTTTTGATGTTTGACTGTTGACAGACTTTAGGCCCCACTCCTACCATTTTCCCTTTTGCCCCACATCAGAGAGACCCCATAAAAAAGCCCCAGTACTACTTCCCTTGGGTCAAAGTCTGGCTTACACATGAACCCTGATCCAGTCCCAATCTCTAAACACAAAGGAAGCCAGAGTCACCTGACCATGCCCCACTCTTCCTGTTTTACCCTACATGGAACCTGAACTCTTCTTCTTGTAGAATCTTTTTGCTGTTTACTATATTAGTAATAAACTTTACTTCTGATCCATTGGTACATGTGTGTCATTTATCCCAACATCCATAACTTCTTGGGGGGAGAGGGCAGCTGCCCAGCCTCTGGCAGGGAACGCTGAAAGTCCAAATTAAATAATGCTTGTCTTAGTCTGATTGGGCTGTTACTACAAAATACCACAGACTGGATGGCTTATAAAAAATAGAAATTAATTTCTCACAGTTCTGGAAGCTGTAAGTCCAAGATCAGAGTGCCAGTTTGGTTGGGTGAAGGCCCTCTTCCAGTTTGCAGACTTCTTGTATCCTCAGGTGGTGGAAGGGATATGTGAGGCCCTATTAGGAAAGCATTAATCCCATTCATGAAGGGGCCTAGGGCCGCTATTATGAAAACACTAATCCCATTTATGAAGGCTCTTCCCTCATGACTTAATCACCTTCTAAAAGCCCTCCTAATACCATCACACTGAACATTGGGATTTGAAATATGGATTTTGGAAGGACACAAATATTCAGATCATGGCAATATTCTATCTAATAAAATCTTTATTACTATTCCCTAGATAAGCTATTGCTTTTCTTTGGGATTCTATACATAATGCAGTATGATGGACTCAGATGTAAAAACTTAGGACCTAAGAATATCTGAAAATGCTAACAAATAGTAGTTTAAAATTTTTTACGCTATTTTATTGAAGAATTTTTGCCACTTTTTATTCATAGTTCAGTTTTTAAAGTCCTCAAGCATTCATCAAATGATAATTCACAGCTGTGTTCTTACTATAATAATGACAGAGTATACTTAAAGATTTTACCACCAAATTTATATATTTTAGCTTATTTAAGACTCACAATAAATGATACAGTTGTATTATTAGTAGTATGATTTTACAGATTAATAAATTAGGCACCAAATAGGCCAGTTATTAAGGACACACCTGGAATCTCAGGACGGCAGTCTATAACCCACACTTAAGCACAACTAGAAAAAAATTGATAGGAATCCCACATATGACATTAAAATGCGCTGTCTTCTCACATACTTCAGATAGTCTCATAAATATTATCCAACAATGTGATAAGTGGTGTAATATACATAGGACAATGATGACATAGCAGTACCAAGAGCTAGTGTGTATTTCTTGAAACAAAACCAAAGAAAGACAATAAAACAAGTAAAAAGCAAAAAGGGAACATTTTATGAAAATTCAGTTGTTCCTATATCCTCATGAGATTTTACTTACTATCTGTTGAAAGTGTAGTTCAGATGCTTCATTCATTTTGAGGTGCTAAAGTATTAAACCACATTACAATAAATACATCATGGCCAGATTTGAGCAATTAAAATCAGAAAAGGAATGCTTTGTCTTCTCTTTGATTGCATATCCTGGATTTGCAGAAGAGATATTTGTAGTTGTCAAAAATTTAACTAAAATTTGAATAATCCCCTATTTTTCAGAGGTAAAAAAAAATAAATAGTGTTACATTATTTGGCCCCCAGTAACTTAAGCAAGACTCATTCTGCAATTAATGCCCTTTCCTCTCTATAAATAGTGCCAATATTTGATAGTTTCATTAATCAAAGACAAAATCTTGACCACAAATTTTAGAAATGTCAGGTTGCAAGTGGCATGTAGTTTTGGTGATGAATGGAATAATTTCTCCATGAGTACAAATTGAAATGAAAGCTGATAGAATATTAAAGCATTAGGTTTTAAATATATTTGAGAGATCAGTTTATAGCTAATAAAGTTAAAATTCAAATAATATAAGTGGTGTATGTTTAATCATGCAGATGATGATTGTCAGACTAAGGATTACGACACTAGTTTCTATACCAGGTATTAAAGCAGCTATCTGAAATTGATAGAGCACAGGCTAAGTGTCAGGGTTTAAGTTCAGAACTGGCAGGATGAAGTGAGAAGAGAACCTATCTCCCTTTGCACTACACAATGTTTTTGGAAAATTTGGACGAATGACTGTAGATAAGTCCTCTGTTAAACTGACTGTTTATCCCATGAAGACAAAGTAACAGAATGACCAATTTAAAAAAAAGTCAGATACTCTGGTGATCCACAGACCTGGATTCTGTCTCTATTTTTTTTTGTTAAAAAAGCTTGATCCTCTGCAGATTTTAACTGATGATCCTGTGGTACCACTTGAAAGGTTATAACTAGGGAGAAGATAAGTTAGTGTAGTTAAAAAAAGGTAAAATAAGTGAAGTTCCATTCAACGCTTTTTATCATTTTAAATTCTGGTCATTTTTTTCTCTCAGCTATTGCCCAAATTACTGGACAAAGTCTCAGTAGGTAGGTCATATTGTCTAAGTTATTTCCAAGGGTAGTAGGCAGCCATATCTTATTTCTCTTACCCTGAAAAATAGTGAAATTTTAGTCAACGTCATCCCTGTGCATAATTGTACATATGTAATTTTCTTTTTTTAAACATATGTTGTGTTTTATTATTTATTTATTTATTTATTTTTATTAAATTTTCTCTATGCCCAACGTGGGGCTTGAAATCAGGACCCTCAGATCAAGAGTTGCATGCTCAGGGTGCCTGGGTGGCTCAGTCGGTTAAGCATCTGCCTTCAGCTCAGGTCATGATCCCAGGGTCCTGGGATCGAGCCCCACAATGGGCTCCCTGCTCCACAGGAAGCCTGCTTCTCCCTCTCCCACTCCCCCTGCTTGTATTCCTTCTCTCGCTGTCTCTCTCTCTGTCAAATAAGTAAATAAAATCTTAAAAAAAAAAGTTGCATGCTCTACCAATTGAGCCAGCCAGGTGCCCCTACGTAATTTTCATTATAAATATTCATTAATTAGAAAAACGCTTAAGCATCAAACAGGAAAAATCAAAAGTAGTTAATAATTTTTAATTAATTACGGGAGAGAATTGAAAAAAAAAATGACTTCTAGAAAAATTCTCTATATTTGCATTTGGATATATTTAATATAAACACTAGGCAGTCGACAGTTTTTAAAATATTCTGATTATAAGGTAGATTTGACTTAAAATGTGTCTTTATATGAGAGGGTTACGAGATATAATGAGAAAAATACATAAGGATTCAAGACAATGAGTATTAAACTCTGTTTGTATCTAATTAAATAAATGTGGGCCAGCCATTATCATCTCTCTATTACTATGTTCTCTCTCCTGCAAAAACAGAATTATTTAGACACATAATCTTTCAAACCCCTTCTTTCAATATTTTGTCATAAAATAGTACTTGTCCTCTTTTTTCAGAACATTCACTTATCATGTATATATAATTCTAAATCATGCAACTACAGATCTTTCTGAATTAAGATGCAGAGGGGAGGGAGGTGGGAGGATGGGTTAGCCTGGTGATGGGTATTGAGGAGGGCACATTCTGCATGGAGCACTGGGTGTTATGCACAAACAATGAATCATGGAACACTACATCTAAAACTAATGATGTATGGGGATTAACATAAGAATAAAAAAATTTAAAAAAAAGGGTGCAGATTGATTTTGCATGACTACCAATGAGAGGAGCAGAAGTTCTACCCTTCTCATTGTAGTAGAACAGGCAGGTAAAACTATAAATTAACAGCCATTTGGTGTTTAACTGCAAGTTGGATTTAACTTTCTTAACATGACTGAGTGGCCAATAACCTAGCACTAAGGTGACTTACTGGGCTCCAGAGCTCAAAATGTTTCCATAGGCTGCCCATCTGTTACTTAATTTTAATGATGTCTTTGTATTTAAATAGATAATAATAAATTCTCCTACTGAAAGTGAAAGCAGGTCTTGTGCTTTTGGTTTTACCAAAGTTAAGCTTAAAGTTAGTAGAGTATGAGCTATATAAGAAACCATGTTGATACCTGCTTGTCCTCATTCATGGTCATATAACAACTTCCATGAAAGTAAATCGGTAGATTAAAAATAGCAGTTTAAATTTATTTTACAATCTGAAACTCAAGTAGTGATTTCAGGGTAAATAATTTTTTAAGTTATTTTAAATTTGGGGTAGAATATTGTTTCCTCTGTATAACTGAGAGGTCATGCATTTATAAAGCCAGTCTATACCATCAATGAAACACAGCAACTACATACATCTGAAACACTAAAATAGTATAACATGAAATGTCAATCATTCTCAGTGTTTAAAGAAAAGAAATAACTGTGCTCCAATTTTTCTCATAAAGAACTTTAATTCTGGCTGGCTCGTTAATTTGCATCTCAGATATTTTTTTTCCAGTTTTATTGACAAATAATTGACATGTATCCCTGTATAAGTTTAAGGCATACAGCATGATGGTTTGAGTTACAAATATTATAAAATGATTAGTACAACAGGTTCTATTCTAATGCCCACAGATACATGTGTTGAGCATCAACTGACAGCAAGGCAAATCAGTGGGCTGCTGCTTGGGATGTATAAAATAAGAAGTAATTGTAGTAAGTATGTTAGCTAACTGAGCTCTCTACACAGGGCGTTTTACATAAACTGTGAAATCAAAATTGTAACTTCCCGCAGAGTATACAACAAATCTATGTGTAACTTCCCACATAGTATACATAGAGCACAGTAGGTGTACAACGCTAGTATACATAGTATATATGCATCTAGAGAGGAGAGAGAGTAGGGAAGCACCCTTCACTGGCACAGAAGTCACCAACACTAAGGAAATGTTGGAAGTTATTCACAGATTGTAAAATATGAAGAAGCAAATTATTTGCTATCGTGCTCATGTCGGTTCATGGATTAAGGTCAGCAAAATTCATTCTAACAATTTTCATGTAAAAGTTAAATAGGTAAGTGTCTTTTAGATATTAAATAACTATAACATATTTCTTAAATTATAGGTAATAAATTGGCTCAAATGCTAATCTTAGTCTTTAGGCGATTAATAAAGACAATTAAGATTTTACCCATCTTCTCTTTTAGCCAACTTATACACTTTCTTAACATGTTTCTGTTTCTGTTTTCTAGAGTATAGAGATTAAAATTTGTGTAGTAAGGAAGTAAAATTTGAATACTCATTACATTGCTTAAAAGTCATTAGTTTATGAACATATGCATAACACATACACACATATATGATTTTAAACATA
The DNA here is from genome assembly GCF_002201575.2 of Neomonachus schauinslandi. NCBI lineage: Eukaryota > Metazoa > Chordata > Mammalia > Carnivora > Phocidae > Neomonachus > Neomonachus schauinslandi. The sequence continues at coordinate 38,523,291 of NC_058405.1, read as the reverse complement.
CTGAACAAATTGAGTTCAATTTTAATAAATAACTTGAACAAATTAGGTACTTGCCTAACTAACTGATTAGATTTCTGGACAATGAGATATGTAGCAGAAAGAACAAGAAATTTTGATAGAAACAGGAATTTAGGGAAAAGGGACAGATTTCTCAGCACATCATTGTCAGAATGAAAGAAAACTGGATACTAAGCTTTAGATAGTACATGCTTTGGAAACAGATATGGAATTCTGAGAGAGACATCATAAAGTTAAAAGCACTGAAGAGATAATGCATTTGGAAATACAAAGCCTATATATAGCTAGACACAACTCTAAATAACAATATTAGAAAAAGCAACCTCAGGAAACTGCTGAATCAAACAGAGGTAAGTAAAAACTGAATGAACTAAATTACTGGTTTCAGCTGTTTCAGTTCCAGCATGTCAAGAGTTTGGAATGTGTCACTCACATACTTAACAACAATAATAAAAAAAGCTGGACAAACTGAAAAAAAAAAACAAAAAAAAAAAACAAAACAAAAAAAACCCAATGACTTATTTTAGACCCATCAGAAATCTGAGGTGTGACAGGGCAAATGTCTATTCTGTTTTTTTTTTTTTTTTTTTTTTTTTTTTTAAGATTTTTTTATTTATCTGAGAGAGAGAATGAGATATAGAGAGAGAGCATGAGAGGGGGGAGGGTCAGAGGGAGAAGCAGACTCCCCGCTGCGCAGGGAGCCCGATGCGGGACTCGATCCCAGGACTCCAGGATCATGACCTGAGCCGAAGGCAGTCGCTTAACCAACTGAGCCACCCAGGCGCCCGCAAATGTCTATTCTGAAATCTGGAGAGACAGGTGCATCCAGAGGGACACAGCCAATATCTGCTTAGTTGGAGCAGAAGCCACTGGAAATATCAACTAGTAGGAACACATAAAAGGTAATTTTGATGAAGCTAGAGGCTAAGTTTAGGCGAGCATTAAGACTGAGAAACTGATTGGGAGCTGTAATCTTAGTGAGGCCCCCAAACTTTCATGGATTCTTCTTGGAATCCTATCAGGTTTTAATGGAGAAAAATTGAGAAGGATCCCCTCCGTTGCTTTAGCAGAAGGGGAAAAGTAATCATGGTGAAATAGACTCAGGGCTTTTTCTATAAAAAGATGTACTCTCCAGAGGAAAAGGTTTTGCAAGTGCTTTATTCTAGCTGGGAGAGTGCCTTTCTCTCAGTCAGACCCCTCTAACCTAGCTGTGTCATGTAAGTGGTGGTGGGCACCGCAGGGGACTCAGCTGAGGTCATGGCTTCAAGGAAATAGATCAGGAAGGCTAGCTAGGGAAAGGAGTCGAGTTTGGGGCAGGATCCAGGGGCTAGATCGCTGCAGAAATAGTCGTAAAGATTACATCCCAGGGGAAAAAAATCAGTGAGCTTAAAAATAGACCAAGAGAAACTTCCCAATCTGAAATGCAAAGAGAAAAATATATTGAAAACTGTGGGGGGCAGGGAGGGAAACTGTAACATACAAGATCTGTGGGACAAATCCAAAAAGTGTAACATGATAACATGGGTTTTTGGAATCCCAGAAAGAGAAGAAAGAGAAAATAGAGCAGAAGAAATAATTTAAGTAACAGTGTTTGAGAATTTTCGGAAATTAATGACAAATACAGAACCAAAGATACAGGAAGCTCCAGAAACATCATGCAGAATAAATATCTAAATACTTACCCCCCAAAACAAAACAACAACAAAACAAAAAGCCTAGTTATTTTATATTAAAACTGCAGAAAAGCAAAGATGAAAAAGAAATCTTGAAAGCTCAAGAGCTGAAAATACCTACAGAGGAACAAAGATAAGAATCATAGTGAATATTTTGTTAGAAACCATGAAAGCAAGAAGAGTAGAGTGGGACAATTGTATATCCACAGGCAAAACATGAATCCAGACGCAGACCCCCCACCCTTCACAAAAATTAGCTCAAAATGGATCACAGACCCGAATATAAAATGTAAAACTTTAAAACTCTTAGAAGATAACATAGGAAAATATCTCAATGACCTTGAGTATTGTGATAATTTTTTTTGGCTATAACATCAAAGGCACAATCCATGAAAAAAATAGTGGATAAACTGAACTTCACTAAAATTAAAACCTTCTGCTCTGCAAAAGCCAATGTCAAGAGAAAGAGCAGACAAGCCACAGACAGGGAGAAATTATTTGCAAAAGACATATCTGATAAAGAGATTTTACCTAAAATATACGAAGAACTCTTAAAACTCAGCAATAAGAAAACAACCAACCTGATTTAAAAATGGGCCAAGGACCTCAACACGCACTCAGGGAAATATACAGATGGCAAACAAACGTATGGTAAGATGCTGCACATTATATGTCATCAGGGAAATACAAATTCAAACAATAATGAAATATCACTACATACCTGCTAGAATGGTCAAAATAATTTTGGAAATTGAAAAACTCACGTCACGTAGGGCTACAGGTTAACAATTCCACAACTAAACAAGTATGCTAGAATTGAAAAATAGCTAAATGGATGGCAGATGATAGGAGCAGATTCATCACTGTTGGAGAGGAGGATGAGCAAAGGGAGCAGGCCAGAATGATCCATGAGCTAATGAGTTAAAGTTGGACATGAGTATGAACTTACATTTAGCTTAACATAGATACCAGTTTTTATTGCTTACAGAAGATTTACAAATGTGTGTATTTAAATACTGGTTAGTATACACATATATTCTTGGGACTGTCAGCTGAGAGGAGTTGAGGCACAACACCCCAACAGCAGTACCAACCACATTTAGAACCCAGATATGTTTTTTTTTTTTTTTTAAGATTTTATTTATTTGACAGAGAGAGAGACCGCAAGAGAGGGAACACAGCAGGGGGAGTGGGAGAGGGAGAAGCAGGCTTCCCGCGGAGCAGGGAGCCCGATGTGGGGCTCGATCCCAGGACCCTGGGATCATGACCTGAGCTGAAGGCAGATGCTTAACAACTGAGCCACCCAAGCGCCCCCGCCCCCCCCAGATATGTCTTTTTAACACCATTCTCCAATAACAGAAACTAGGACTCCTTGGAGTAATGGCTGATTCTAGGTCTGGGGCAAGAAACAAATGAGCCTGGGCCACCTTATTGCACCACAAAGTAAGGAAGTGCTAAGCACATGTGTTTACACACACACACACACACAATGAGCAGGTTTACCAAAGGGACACATGAATCAACTAAAAGAGCTCTGAGTGGACAAATTGGAGCAAAAAATAAAGTAGTTTTGGATTATAAGTCAAAGCATGAAATAAATACCCATGAGACTATAGTGATAATAATTAAATGACTGAGTAAATAAATAAATGAATGTGGAAGAATGGCACATAATTTATGTAGATACTACACCCTAAGGAGGTAGAACCCCCACTACTACACTGTGGCTTGTGCATAGTGACTTCCTTTCAAAGATCACAACATGGAAAGCACAAAAAAAAAGTAATTTTGTAGCGGAGAAACCTGACAAACACTGCCTAAGCAAAGTGATTAAGGTCAATGTTGACAGCGGTGTCATGTTGATAGTATGTGCTCTTGATATGCTGTAATGAAAATGGAACTTTACAAAAATACATAACACAATTCTAATCATGAGAAACACATTAGAACAATCCAAATTGAGGGACATTCTAGAAAATACCTGATCAGTAGTCCTTTAAATTCTCAAAGTCATCAAAGCAAGGCAAGTTTGAGAACTGTCATAGCCAAGAGTAGGCTTAGGATATATGATGATGCCAAGACGCTCTCCTTGACCTAATTCTAGTTATGCTCCTCTAAGCCCTCCTGGCCTCAACCTTGGTGTCTGTCCATGTGGGATCTGCATTGCCAAGTTATAGCAAGGATCTTGTAGGAACGCCTGGGTGGCTCAGTCAGTGAAGCATCTGACTCTTGATCTCAGTTCAGGTCTTGATCTCAGAGCCATGAGTTCAAGCCCCACATTAGGCTCCATGTTGGTGTGGAGCCTACTTAGAAAAGAAAAAAAAAAAAAAAAGAATCTTAAGTCAGCTAGAGGGAAACCCCAAACTTCGATATCTGATCCCTCTCAATATATGATCTGATTCTTTATCTTCTACCAACCCCCAGATGATATCTAATCATTCTCACCTACCTGGAAGGCCTGTTAACCAGAATGCCCCCTGAATAACCCCTGATGTTTCCTCTCAGGAATTTTCTATCCACTGACTTCCACCTTGCTCCTTTGCTACAAATCCCCAGTTGCCATGCCATATTAAGCCCCGTTCTGTTCCGAAGACTCTTTTCCTAGGACAATAGTTCCTGAATAAAATCTATTTTACTGTTTTAACTATTGCTAGGCTCTGGTTTTTCTTTCATAATTATTAAATGTAATGTGGTAACTTGGATAGGATACTAGAACAGAAAAAGGACATTAGGTAAAAACTAAGGAAATCTGAATAAAGTATGGACTTTGGTTAATAATAATATATCAACATTGGTTCATTACTTGTGACAAATATACTGTACTAATATAAGCTAGTATGTTTACTAATGTATATAGGAACTCTATATTATCTTTGAAATTTTTCTGCAAATCTAAAAGAGTTCTAAAATTAAAAGTTTATTGAGAAAAACCAAGGAAACAACCAAAAAGTAAATAAAAAGTATTGAATGAACTTTAATGTCATGTAGACTTGGGTTCTAGCTCTTAATTCAAGCCTCAGTTTCTCCAGCTGTAAATGGATGTCATATACATTGGTTGCAAGGATTTACTATTATAACTTTTTAAGTGTCTGCATGTTTGATTATCAATGAATATTAATTATCTTTGCCATTTTCTATTGTCTTGATTAAAAGTGATTGCAGTTAATGAAATCTAGACTCCTCATTAAAATTGATACATGAACAACTTAACACACTTTTCTTTTATCTTCCTACCAATTATGTTGGCTGATTTGATAGTCTGTTCATTTTGGTAAGTTTACCTGAAAACTAGGTTTGCCCATAAATTATTTATGAAAGATACAGCATAACTATAACTCTGCTAATATGTTTTAATTCTCTGAATATCCTTGAGGATTTAGAATCATAAACTATTATTCTTAAGAAATAAAGCTTTATGGAAAACAACTGGGAGAAAATGTTCTAGCATGAGGAATAGAGAGGACTGATGACTAGGCAGATGAGAAGCTAACAAAAGGAAAAATCACCAATTTCACATTTTTAAAATATAGTAGTGCAAGGAAGTTGTTAGAATGGAGCAAAGCAATGGCAATTATATTATTTTATTCCTTAAACAATAGTTTCTTGATTTCAAGCTTTCAGAGATGTGCCAGAGATTTTGGATGCACTGTACTACAATCTGAGTTGAAATTAAAAGCTTTCATCACTGAAAAACTTCTGTTTCAAAATTTTGTTCAATATTTTATTTATTAGCCTCTGGTCTTGCTTAACCTCACCCAAATGCCCCTCCTGCTACATTCCCTATCTCACTGAAAAAGTCTCCCATCCACTAAAGTGCCCAAGTTGGAATACCTGTCCTTAACACTTCACCATTCCATTTCTTTTACCACAATATCTAATCTTACACCAAGTGTTCTGTTTTCCCTTCTATTTATCTTCTAAATCTTCACTATACCAGATGGTAGCCAATAGCTATTTACAGCTATTGAGCATCTAAAATGTGATCAGGGCAAACTGAAGAACTGAATTTTAAATTTTCCATAATTGTCCTCAATTTAAATTTAAATGTTTAAATCAACACTTAATGGTTCTGATCCCTGAATTCCAACCCACACCACTGACAATTCTCCAATACCAGCTGGGTGTCCTATGATTCAATTCAATTCTGACAGTGTCTATCTGGAGATAACATCAGATCCCACAGGTTAAGGCTCAGTCCTGCAAGACTGCTTCCACCTACACACACACACACACACACACACACACACACACACTTCAGAGGCCAGTCACAAGTCCAGGTTTTCACCTGTGCTTCTGATCTACTGGGAGATGGAGATTCCCATGACCTCCTCCTGGGGTTCAATTAATTTGCTAGAGCAGCTCACAGAACTAAGAAAATCATTCACTTTCTAGATTATAAGTTTAATATGAAGAGATATTACTCAGGAGCAGCCAGATGAAGAGATGCATGGAGCAAGGTGTAGGGAAATGGCATAGAGCTTTCATGTTCTCTGAACCTGCCACTGTCCCCAAATCTCCATGAATTTAGCAACCTGGGAGATTTCCAAATCCTGTCCTTTTGAGTTTTTACGGAAGCTTCATTACACAGGCATCATTTATTAAGTCATTGGCCATTGGCAATCAAGGCAACCTGCTGCCCCCTCCCTTCTCTGGAAATCAGGGTGATGGGACTAAAAGTTCCAACCCTCTAATCACATGATTAGCTCTCCTGGCAACCAAGCCCCATCCTTCAATTCCTTCCAAAAGTTACCTCATTAACATAACAAGAGACACCTTTTTGGCTTTCACCAGTTAGGAAATTCCAAGGATTTTAGGAGTTCTGGGCCAAAAATGGGGATGTAGACCAAATATATATTTCTTTTTTAAAATCACAGTATTTCAATATCAGAAAATATTTAATTGCATTTTGAGGAAGTAGGTTATGTGAACATCCTTTTCAACTGTCAGTTTTATGAAATCTAAGTATTGATAAAGTATTTCTGATAAAAATCTAGTGTCTGAATTGGGATATGAAGTTGGAATACTTAGTAACAAAAATGTATGTAAAATATGTCCTTAGGAATTGTTTTATATTGATTACTTGTGAAATGATTATATTTTAAGTTAAATATGTTATTATTCTTAAAATTAATTTCACTTGTTTCTTTTTCCTTTCCTAATGTAGCTACAAGAAAATGTAAAATTCCCTAAATAACTCACATCACATTTCTATTGAATTGTGCTATTCTAAATTATTCCATTATCTCCACTACCTCTTTTAATTTTTTAAAATTTTTAGTTAATTAATTAATTAAAAGATTTTATTTATTTATTTGACAGAAAGAGAGCAAGAGGACACAAGCAGGGGGAGTGGCAGTTAGAGGGAGAGGGAGAAGCAGACTCCCCACTGAGCAGGGAGCCCAATGCGGGGCTTGATCTCAGGACCCTGGCCTAAGGCAGACACTCAACTGATTGAGCCACCCAGGCGCCCCTCCACTACCTCTTTTAATTCTTTGATCCAAGTGAGGGGGAGCAGAACATGCTACCCCAAATGTGTCACTTTGGCATGTGGATTGTTCTGAGTTGAAGGCAATTAAAACCTGGCAGACTCAGGAACAGCTTTTTACCTTCCCCTTAACTGCCTAAAAGAGTTTAGATAGGGGGCCTTTACCAGAAGAGAACTACTGTCAGAGATAGCTCTTTAAAAAAAAAAAATTATTAGAGAGAGAGTGCGAGTAAGAGAGAGAGAAAGAGAGCACAAGCAGGGTGAGGGGCAGAAGGACAGGGAGAAGCAGACCCTTCTACTGAGCAGGGAGCCCGATGTGGGGCTCCATCCCAGGACCCTGGATCATGACCTGAGCCGAAGGCAGATGCTTAACTGACTGAGCCACTCAGGCGTCCCAAAGATAACTCTTTAAGAAGGATTTATCTGCATGTCATGGCAAGCATTTATTTACCAAACATTTTGTCTTTTCATCTTCCCATGAATTGACTTCCTCTTCTTTGAACCCCTAGACCTCAACTCCCTTTATCCTTAGCTCAGGATGTTATACATAGAAACTTCAGTTGCTTGACGACCTTGGAGTCTCATAATATTTTTTGTGGGGCTCCTGTACATATGAGATTAAATTTGTCTTCTTTTGTTAATCTGTCTTATGTCAATTTAACTATTAGACTAGCCAAAGAACCTAGACAGGAAGAAGGGAAAAATTGTCCCTCCTTACACAGGACACCATCATCTTTATCCTGGATTTCTACTCTGGCCTCTTAGTTTTTCTTTGTCTTTAATATTGACACCCCCACCCCACATCAATGTCTTCTCTTCCATGCACCCCCTCCCCACTCTCTGCACTTATTCTTTCATAGAGTTGAGAAAATCAAACTTTTTATCTCACAGCAGATGCAAGTTTCCAATTTTAATTTATTTTACACAGTGATCTTTCTAACAAGGAGATCATATTACACTGTTGATTAAAAAATTCATCTCTGAACTTCATAGCCAATGTCACTCATGATCTTACCCCTGCTCACCAAAGCAGTCTCATTTCTAACACCATCCACTAATCCTCATTCTGTACTCCAAACAAATTGATTTTCTTGGTTTCATCAAGTGTTCTATGCTTTTTCTTGAAAGGTTTATTTATTAATTATTTTAGAGAGAAAGAGATTGAAAGCATGGTGGGGAGGGCCAGAGGGATATGAAGAGAGAGGATCTCAAGCAAACTCCCTGCTGAGTGTGGAAGCCATCCACAGCGCTCCATCCCATGACCCTGAGATCATGACCTGAGCTGAAATCAAGAGACAGACACTTAACTGACTGGGCCACCCAGGTGCTGCTTTCTTTTGCATCTGGATCTTTTCATGTTCTATAATTCCTTATGTATTTTTCATATTTTTACCCCAATGCCAAAGCAATTACTGGCATAAAACAGACACTCAAAAGAAACCGAGTAAATGAATGAATGACTACTGTACTAGGTAGGAACTATTCTAGGAGTTCACTTAACATATAGATGTATTTCTTGGAGTAGAATATAGGTAATCTTTAAACCATTATTGTTTGCAAAGATCAATAATTATATTAAACATCTATAATTGTGATTGTAATCAGTTTCACAGAAATCAAACTGCTGACCTTTTCCCTCCTAAAATGTTTACTTTTAAACTTTCAATTGTTACTTTGTAAAATATTCATAGTATAACCTGGAAAATCTTCAAAATATCTTAGCAGTTTGCTTTAAAATCTAGGGGTGAAACAAAAATTAACTTCAAAGCAAATTAGCAGTTTTTCTCATCTATTCTCATCAAAGAAAGTGCAGGAGGATTTTAGGCCCTCTGAGAGTATATATTATAGTTCATTATGCAAAAAAAATGGTAAAAATGAATCCAGGAACAATTAATATGTGAAGTTGGTACTCTACAATACAGTATTACCACTACTATAAATAAGTCTTTGTGAAAAGTGAAGACATATTAAAAATTAAAATGTGATACACATATATTATTAGTAGAATTTTTATTATTATATCATTGACATGATTCAAGTTTCTATGATCTGTTGCCAAGAACATGAGTAGAAATGTTCCTTCCTATTTTTCTAGGCTCCTCAGGGTCTTAAAGGTAATAAAAAGTAAGTGGTAGCATTAGAATAAAAGGGTTAATTATGTCACAAGTGAAAATCCCAGGATTAAAAGTCATAAACAGTAGAAGCCGCTAAGATCAAGACAGTTTCAAGAGTCTCTTTCCTCAGTGGATTAGTACTCCATTTTCTCAACAGTTTAGAATAATATGATTATGAAATAACAGAATCGAAAATAATTTTGTAGGTCACCCAGCACAATCTCCAACCTAATGCAGTAGCCTCTCTACAATAACAGAAAATAATTGTATCTGCTTTTAAATTTTTCTACTGATGTGACACTTCCTCTATAAAAAGCAGACAATTCTGGTTAGGGCCATTCTAATGGTCAGAAATCAGACATGGCCTTAATCTTGTCTTTTCGAAGTCAACAGAATACATCTAATCTCTCTTCCACGTGACAGTTTCTTTTTTTTTTAATTAAATTTTGAGAATGCTTATACTACTCCACCCACAAAATCTATTTCCAAAATGAAGTTTCCTAATTCCTTCTAGGATATTTCAAAATACATGGTTTTCACAATCTTCATATGTTGGCACTCATTTTCTTTATACACTTCAGTTTATCATCATTATGAAATGTGGCATCCAAGTATCTATACATTCTGGATAGCAGCAGACATTAATGTTTTCTGATGTTATAAATTTATCATAAAACTGTTAAAATATCATTTGTTTTTAATTAAGTACAATTAATATTTAAGGAATACCTGTTTTGCACAAAATATTATGTTATGTTTCCAAGGGTATGTAAGAAGTCAAAAAGACTAAGATACCTACCTTAGGCTTTAGCTATTCATCATCTAATAGTATCCTACAACATGCTGAATTTTTGGACCAGAACCATAATTCAAAAGCATAGTTCTAAACCATACTTTATATTTTATATAAAAATTGATGTCATTAGTTCAGACTATGTCTAGTGTGGTGACTTGCAAGTAAAACTTGAATCTACCTTATCATATTAGCAAGTATTTGCTAGATTTATGCCATTAGCATTTTGCCTAGGTATATAAGGCATGTTAATTTTAGCTACGTACTTGTTCGTTTGAAGCTATAATGGGCATTACATTACATAAAAGGGATAAGTAAAAAATTCAGTGGTTTATTTTCTAAGACTAAGCTATGCTGATATTGAATCAATACTCTTTAGGTATAGAGTCCATTCACTATGTTGAATGGAATTTATATATACATATAAAATTTTTATCATTGACATGATTCAAGTTTCAATGATTTGATATAGTGAACATGAGTTAGCATTTCTCCCTTTTCTAGGTTATTCATGGTCTAAAAAGTAATAAAAGCTGGGGCGCCTAGGTGTCTCAGTCAGTTGAGTGTTGGTCTCTTGATTTTGGCTTAGGTCACGTCAGGGTCGTGAGATGGAGCCCCACGTCAGACTCTACACTCAGAGGGGAGTCTTCTCGAGATTCTCTCCCTCTCCTTCTGTCCCTCCCCCCTGTGCTCTCTCTCTCTCTAAAACAAATAAATCTTTACAAAAAAGGTAATAAAAACCAAGAGGTAGCATTAATATAAAAGGGCTAATTATAATGAACAAATGTGTGCACATGCAAATGTGTGGGTTTGTGTGTATGTACAGCAGTTCTCCCCATACTATCAGTCTAACAACAACGACAACAACAACAACAACCATAGTGCTCTACTGGGACTGCCATTCCAAATGAAAATCTTTTCATTTCTAGTAATAACTATTTCTAAATGTTTATAATCCTTCTATTTAATAATGCAGTTTAGAATTTTGCCAGTCTCTCAACAAATCTTATATTCTTTATGGTTCCTCAAATATGATTAAAAACTATTGTATTTACCTAAAATTTATCAAAATTTAATAAACAAATCCTCTGCTATGTGTAAGACACTATACCACATATATGATTTTAGTACTTTCACATGCAATATATTTCAGTCTGGAAACTTAAAGTCATTTAATTAGGTGGGCTCTTGTTCATATTTCTTTATATACAGTGAATTTCAAATTGCACTTAGTATAGTTACTTTTCATGTTTTCTGGTTATTCTTTGTATTCTCTAATCCCAATGCACTTTAATCTCTTTGAAGGAAGAAAGTGGCCTATAGTAGGTGCTCAGCAATGATTTCTGGTTTCATTATTGACACTGAAATAATTTTACTTTCTCCATGTGTAGTTGCCAGTGTGTATTTTTTTATCCTCTTGCTTCTCATCATTTCTCTTTAGTGCTAGTTTTTTTTTTTCCTTTGGTGTATATGAATCAAGAACCACAGAATATGAAAAACTAAAGATAAAGGTTTAGATTAAAGCTAAATTAAATTTTAATTTATATTTTAAAGTTTTGTGTATTTTTTTAACTATATATCTATTTCTATATAGATATTTATGAGCATAGAATTGCTTATCAGTTTTTCCTGTCACTTTGATGTGTACTTTCCTAAGATTTGATTTATCATATTTTTTTCTGCCTTAACATAATTTATTGGTGAATTGGCAAGGGCTATTCATTTAACTCAAATAATTATTGAGCCTCTACTATATGCTAAAGACTACTCAAGGTTCTAGAGATAAGTAATAAAAAGAAGTCCTGCCTTCATGGAACTTATGTTCAAATTGGAAAGGAGGGGCAGTAAATAGACTCTCCCCTTCAAAACTATATGTATGTCAGAGAGGGTAAGTAATTAAAGAAACAGAAAAGACAGTAGGAAAATAGGTCAGAGGGTGGGGAACACAGTGATGTTCTTTTTATTTATTTATTTATTTATTTATTTATTTATTTATTTATTTATTTGACAGAGAGAGACACAGCGAGAGAGGGAACACAAGCAGGGGGAGTGGGAGAGGGAGAAGCAGGCTTCCCGCGGAGCAGGGAGCCCAATGCAGGGCTCGATCCCAGGACCCTGTGATCATGACCTGAGCCGAAGGCAGACACTTAACAACTGAGCCACCCAGGCACCCCCACAGTGATGTTCTTTTACAGGGTGGTTAGGAAAGACCTGTCTAATAAGATGATGTGTGAACAGAAACCTAAAAAAAATAAGTGGATGAGCCACGTGGATTAAGAGCTTTCTGGAAAAGAAGAGCAAAGATCCTCCACTGTAAAGCGTCTAGAGAGCTTAGGAAAAACTGAAGAACTTGGTAAGGTATAGCACGGTGCCTGGAGGGAAAGTACTAGGAGGTCAGGTCAGGTCAGGCTAACCACAGGTGATATTTTAAGCCATGGTGAGAATTTTAGATTTTCCTTCATGTGATTTTGAAGGCCATTTGGGAATTGTAAAGAGAAGAATGACATGATTTACTTATGTTTTCAAACAATCCATCTAAGTATATAATAGACAAGATGGGGAGTAAGGATAAATTTGAGTCAGGGTGTGTGCTATTGCATCATCCTGCTAGAGGGATGACGATGGTTTTGAAAATACTGAATTGTATTTAAGACTTGTGCTCCTGAAAAGAAGCAACAGTTAAGAAATCCTCTCATTTGTTTGTGTCCTGGAAAATGGACAAACACAAAGGACCACGTGGTCTTCCTATGACTCCCATAACACTCAACAAGGACTCCCTTGTTAACTACATCTATACAATCCCATTTCTTTGAGATATTCCTCACTAATGACCATCCTAGTTATTGCATCAGCCTTAAATAAGTCATCTCCTTAACTGTCCAGTACATTTAGTGCTTTACAGATTAGAGTATGTGGTGATTTTAATGGCAAAATGAATTTTCAAAATATTTCTTGGAAAACTGGCCTATAGATTTGCTGTGGCACATGAAAAAAAGAGAGAAGTCAACAATGGATCCAAATGATTTGGCTTGAGCAAGAGAAGAAGACAAATAAATCTAAGGAGGACCATGAGAGTAAGTAACTGTTTGGGAGAGAGAGAGGAGTTCAGGAATTAATTTTGGACGTGTTCATTTTGACGAGTCTGCAGATCATCTTAATTATAGTTTTAAGTAGGCAGTTAAATATTTCAGTCTGAAGACATTGAGGGTGAAGATGGGATTGAAGGTATTAAATATTGGAGTCACCAGCCTATAAATGGTTTAGAGACATAGGTAATATAGATGCTGCTACCTAAAGCAGAGCTTCTCAAATCTCAGCAAGTGTAAGAACCACCTGGAGAGATTGTTAAATACAGATTATTGGCCCCACTCCAGATGCTGATTCTGTAAATTTTGGGTGGACTTGGGAAATCTGCATTTCTAACCAGTGCTTATGTGATGTTGATGCCAGACCATATGAGAACTGTATTTAGAAAATGAGTACAGCTTGGAAAGGAAGAGATAATAAGACCTAAGGAGGTGACATGTCAATGTCTAGAGGTTGGGAGCAAAGGGGCCTGAAAAGAGCATTTGGGCACTTAGAAGAACCAAGAGAGTGGTGCCATGGAAGCCAAAAAGGAAAGTCAAGAAGAAAGAAGGACTGGGCTGTTTCCAAGCTGCTGATCAATTGAGTAAAATAAGCACAGAGAATTTATTATTTGATTTGGCAAAGCAATGCTCTAGTCATATAGTTAAGCAATGTTTGATACCCTTATCAGATTATTAGTCCTTAATGATCTTTTCTGATTTTATTAGCCAATGTCAATTCCTGATTTCACCTATATTTTTTTTAGTTTCTTACATCATTAATTGACATATATATGACATGTATATCTCTCTTTCTCAACATACACACACACACACACACACACCTCTAAATGATACCCTGAACAAACAAATCTTATCTTCTAATCATGAGAGTTTAAGTGGTTTAGGTAATGTATTATATATAGTGTAGGAAAACTCTAGTCCTTCTGTGTTTCACCTTCAATCTCATATTCCTACTATTCTTATAACACTTCTCCCACGAGATGTGTGGGGGTTTTTCCCACACGGAGCAATTCTGTAACACCAGCGGGGTGTCCTACGACTTAATTCTGACACTATCTGCCTGTAGTTAGTGTCAAATCCCACAGGTTAAGGGCTCAGTCCCACAAGACTGTTACCACCCCCCCGCAAAAGCTCCAGATGCCAATCACAAGTCCAGGTTACCACCCACACTTTTGAGTGATTGGTTATAAATCAGAAGTTCCCATCAGCTGCTCCTTGGGTTTAATTAATTTGCTTAAGTGATTCACAGAGTTCAGGAAAAAAGAAAAAAAATTACTTATTTGTTCACCAGTTTATTATCAAAGGATATGATAAAGGATACAGATGAAATCCAAAGGGAAGGCATGGATAAGATAAAGTATCAGAAGAGGTACGGAGCCTCCATGCCCTCCAAGGGTCTTGCCACTCTCCCAGCACCTGCCTATGTTCAACAACCTGGAAACTATCCAAACCCCATTGTACTGTTGGGAGTTTAATGGAGGCTTCATCAGCCAGGCATGATTGATCATTACCTTCATTTTTAGCCCCTCCCCCCTCTCTGGGGAATGGGGATGGAGCTGCAAATTCTAAGCTACTGCTTCTTCTTCTTCTTCTTCTTCTTCTTCTTCTTCTTCTTCTTCTTCT